>NC_054379.1:20821615-21121615 GCF_017654675.1 Xenopus laevis
CTCAAACAGCTTTGTTTTTGACGATCCCTAAGAAGCCAAGATCACACTGAGCATGTGCACAGTTTTAGTCTTGCAAATATGTTTAACAAAGTTACAAGATGGTGACCCCTGTAGCCAACTTTGAAAGCATAAATTATTTTTTTGATTATGATTAGGCTTGTGGTGCAGTAAGTTCATGTTTTATTTAGTATACAAAATACAGCATTTCTAGCCTTATTCTATTTTGGACTTTACATGCCCTTTAAGGACTGGAGCCCACAACTGCACTGCATACTCCATATGTGGCCTTACCAGGGATCTATAAAGAGGAAAAATAATACATAGTAACATAGTAACTTAGGTAGAAAAAATACACACGTCCATCAAGTTCAACATTTTAACTCTGTTTTAACCTACCTAACTTCTAGTTGATCCAGAGGAAGGCAAAAAACCCCATATGAAGCCTCTCCAATTTGCCTCATGGGGGAAAATTCCTTCCTGACTCCAAAATGGCAATGGGACTAGTCCCTGGATCAACTTGTACTATGAGCTATTTCCCATAACCCTGTATTCCCTCACTTGCTAAAAAGCCACCCAACCCCTTCTTAAAGCTATCTAATGTATCAGCCTGTACAACTGATTCAGGGAGAGAATTCCACATCTTCACAGCTCTCACTGTAACAAACCCCTTCCGAATATTTAGAGGGAACCTCTTGTGTCAGCTGGAAAGACCTACTGGTAAATAAAGCATTAGAGAGATTATTATATGATCCCCTTATATATTTATACATAGTTATTATATCTCCCCTTAAGCGCCTCTTCTCCAGCATGAACATTCCCAACTTGGCCAGTCTTTCCTCATAGATAAGATTTTCCATACCTTAGCTTAGTTGCCCTTCGCTGTACCGTCTCTAAGTCAGTACAGGCCTGTTTGAGCGCTGGAGACCAAAACTGCATGGCAAATTCTTGATGGGACCTTACCAGTGCTCTTTACAGTGGAAGAACGACCCCCACCTGTTCTCATCCCTCGAGTAGTAGTAGTAAAAACGCTCGAGAGCTGCAATCTATAAAGCCAGTCTCAAGGGCCAAAGTCTCTTGGAATATAGCCCCCAGTCCACAAGGGCCCAAATATCGAGTTTCAAAAATTATACTCCAAAGAGTTCTATTAAAAGTTAAAAATCAATATTTTTATTAGATACAAAATTTAAAAAAGTAGGCATACGGACCCATTGATGTTCCGCCTTACGCGTTTCATACCCACTGGTACTTAATCATAATGCTACAACATTTAAACCCATGGAGATCCCTCCCTCAAAATTTAAAACCAATGACATGTTGCCACATCACACTCTGATATTAAAGCGACAAACCACACAATGACAATGCTTGATGTCAGTTTGAAATTCCGTTGCTTCTGGTTTGTGGTGAAGTACTTCCAGTTCCATGGTGCCTTGCAGATAGTGGGTTGGGTTGCGGATAAAAAGTTGCGAGTCAGGTTGGGTTGTGGGTAAAAATGCAGGTTGTGTGTGTGAGGACTCTACACATTGCAGCAACGGCCAAGGGAAAGGGAAGAGAGCTGTAGTGGCAGCAGGGAGTGTTAGGGTTTCTGGGTAGGTTATAGGGACTGGTGAATCGTGAAGGTACTGAGAGGCCTCCTTGAATACTAGCAATGGAGCCTAAACTTGCATTCAATTAAAGCATTGTTGCCTTTAATCCAAGCTGGATGTAAGATGCCACTGAACCCCCCAATTCCTGATCTTTGTCATTTATGTGTGTTCCCAGGGTTTCTGAGAAACACATCTGTCGCTTCAGAAGCTTCAGCGCAGTTACAATTTAACATTTTCCCTCCTGCCAGAGATGTTTAGCTAATAACTGTGCAAATTCTTTCAGCTTTAGCGTTTGAGTGACATGCAAAAAACATAAATACATTCACCGAAGGCTCCCGGCGGCGTCTCGGCAAATACGTTCCACCGAGACAAATCTGAACAAAACAAAAATATCAGCCCCGAAATGAACAGCAATAGGATTGTTTTCCCAATTTTGACTGATATAAAAGAAAAAATGATTGATTTCATTCAGTGAAGGCGCAAGACGAAAACCCAATTTGTGCCCGAACAGAGAAAAGAATAGGAATAGATTTCGGTATGTAAATCGCATTGTTTTCCCAGGTGACAAACTGTTCCCTATTAAAATAAAAACATCAAAGGAATTCAGCAGCAGAGAGAGAATAATGTTCTGCGGATAAAAAAGAACCAACGATTTAAGTTTAAAAAAGAAAAATCTCTACATAGACAAGACACGATTGGGATTATTTACTAAGGAATTCAAGGTGCAAAACTGTTCACAATACACCCCTGCGTGACGCCTGCATTTTATTTAATCCTGTGTAGTGATGGGCGAATTTGCACCGGTTCGCTTTGCTGAAAAATTCGCGAATTTCCCACGAAATTTGTGAAACGGCGAAAAATTCGCAATTCGATTTTTTTGGGCGTTTTGCGAATTAATTCGCTGGTGGCGAATGGCGCAAATTCTCGCCTGGCGATTAAATTTGCCCATCACTAATCCTGTGCAAGGTGCAGATCACTTGGGTTGAGGCACAATTGCTTTGTGTACAGGTTCTGAACCTGAGGAGTACAAAATTGCACCCCTTAAAGTTCCAGCACTTGCACCTCTGTGTATGGTAACATATCTTTGTTGAGTGTATCTGCCTGATGTGATTGTACTGGCGCTTTCAGTCGATCATGAGAGCAGTCAAAAGGTGGCAATTTGGTGTCACTTCCCGAACCGATTAATTGCTTTGCCATTGCACTTAAATGAAAATAGTTGAATATGTCTCTCTTAAAGGAATTGTTCAGTGTAAAAATAAAAACTGGGTGAATAGACAGGCTGTGCAAAATAAAAAATGTTTCTAATATAGTTAGTTAGCCAAAAATGTAATGTATAAAGGCTGGAGTGATTTGATGTATAACAAGTCAGTCAGGACACTACTTCTTGCTTTTCAGCTCTCTTGGTTTACACTGACTGGTTACCCTGGTTACCAGTCAGTAACCAATCAGAGACTTGAGGGAGGGCCACATGGGTCATATCTGTTGCGTTTGAATCTGAGCTGAATGCTGAGGATCAATTACAAACTCACTGAGCAGAAATGTACCATGTGGCCCCCCTTCAAGTCGCTGACTAACTCAGAGTTATAGAGCTGAAAAGCAGGAAGTAGGATTCTGGCTGTTTTATTAGACATCTGTTCACTCCAGCCTTTATACATAACATATGTGGCTAACTAACTATATTAGAAACATTTTTTATTGTGCACAGCCTATCTATTTACACACATACTACTTTCTCACCAGTGCCGTGCTGATTGGTCCAGGACTGTCACATGTCCGTCGTGTGTGTTCCCTGGCAGCGGAACTTCCTTCACAACATCAAAACGCAACAGATATGACCCATGTGGCCCTCCCACAACAGTGTGTAATGTCCATTACTACTGACGCGTTTTGTGCCCTTTGGCACTTCCTCAGAGTATACGCACTGTAACATTTGGTAAAATAAAGCTTTAATTCATCAGCAGCATGCCGTTCGTTTTTGTACTTTTGATGTTATCTATTTACACAGTTTTTATTTTCACACTGAACCGTTCCTTTAAAAATTAGTTAATTGCAGCCTGTGCTCTAAATTCTTATCCTCTGTTCAGGGATTATGATCAGGGCATGACCAAGGGTGTAATAGGGTTTTGTCAGGGCATAATGGGGAATAGCAATACAAGCAAAAGCTTGACTTATTTGAAGGTAGACGTTTGTATGTTCTGGCAGTTGGCTTTTGCATGGGAAAGGCAATATGAATGGCTTGAGCACGTGTCCCATTCAGGGTTTTTCTCAGAGCTCCAAGGGGTGGAATGTAGTTCAAGCCTTTGTTTGTGACATGGTGAATGTAATTTTAATATTTTATCCAGCAAGTTCATTGTGAGACTGCGCCTGGCGAAAACAAACTTCAGGGCATTTTTATTTTCTTCTTTTCTCTTATCAGTCTCATAACATTAGGAATCCTTTGTTCCCAGGATCACTGCAAGAAGAACAACAATTAGGAATTCTGCTGTATTGATATAAATACTGAATTTAAACAATTGCCTCTGTTGTTTCTAAATGAAATATCAAGGGTTGATGAAAAGAAAGTATTGGAATTTTAGAGACCAGGCCAGTCTCCTTCAAGTAGGGCATTCAGTTATTACAACGGATCGTTAATACTCAAATGAGCAGGAAAATAATTTCTTGGGTATTAGTTGTGGAGGGTCTTCCATGTGCTGAGCCTTCCTCCACATTCCCATTGGCTTTAACCCAAAGATTCTGATCCAGTGAGTGTGTTTGACGTTTATCCACAACAAACAATCCTGAATTCCACCCAAAACACAGAGAACTCTCAGAGACTGGCTTGTGGGCTGTAAAGCTGACAGATCTGTTAGATCTTCCATCTCCATCATTAATTCAGTGTAAGTATCAGTTAGAGCGTTGTCGTTCTATGTGACAGTCTAATTTTGGCAGCTCCTTTATAGCGCAGTCCATATCTCGGGAAGCAGCAGCGCAGGCTGACAGCAAAGTGATGTGGTGTTAGAAGCAGCCGCTGCCTGCAACTTGTGTTATTTACAGCTGCTACTGGAAGGATTAGCTGCACAATATGATATTTGTGTTTGGAAGCATCAAGGGGCCCTTCAGGCACCTGTTTTGTTCTACGCCAGGCTTTCCATGCTGCACAACAGCTCCATGCTGCACTTCACACTATGAATAATTTAGAGGCAGGTATTGTTTATAGGCTGGATGCTGCTGCCAATATTATTCTGACACTCACTAAAATGTTGCTGAATGCTGCAGAATCCCCTCGTCCCCCTGTTACACAACAGAGAGAGGAGTAAAACATAAAGAAGGCAATCAAAGCACTCACCAGCATGACACACTTTGCCTTTAAATGTTCATAATTCTGTTTTCTTGTTTATAGTTTTACAGCACTGTGTGATATAGTTAGTTACAAACGCTCCGCTTAAAGGAGAACTCCATATGTATACAGTATAGTCAAGTGGTTTTTAAGTAATTGTAACTGTAAGTGCTATCGAACGCAGTAAATGTCTGGCTGTTTATATTGTCTGCAAGGGTGGTCCTGACTCATGAAACAATGTAGCTGAAGTCAGTTGGAGGAAAGTTGACACCAGCTATATTGTTCCAAGAATAGAAAGGGACAGACAGACACTGAGCTTAGGTTTACACATAAATATAAATAAATGGATAAATCTTTTAAGCTGTCCATAGACGCAAAGATACAGTCGATTGGTATGATTTTCAGATCGCGTGTGGTGTCCCAACATTTTTCATGCCATGTCGAACCCTCAATATTTGACCAATAGTAAATGTGCCCCTGTGTGTAGCATAGAGACAGATACCGTCCCAGTGCTTACATGTTGAGTGACAGCTATGAACTGTTGCTAGGCAACTGTACAGGAATGAGAGCAAAGGGTAAAAGTGGGCATTCATTAGACTGCACACAAGAGAGGGCATGGAGCATCTTTTAAAGGGATATTGTACCCCAAAATGTTTTCTTTGTGTCTGAAAACAATGTGAAATTCTGTAAAGTTGCTCTGGGGAAGGAAAAAAAATCTTTATTTTACTTCTATAATGTTATTGTCACTGTGTTGTGCATGGAGGGATCTATTTTATGGTAATCATATGACTGTTTCAACTTCCTTTCTGACAAACAATAACAGCTTTGTCTTGATTTATGGTTTGGGTTGCTGCCAGGCATGGTAGCCAGTAAAACACCAGTAATTGGTGGTAAATTTTAAATTCTTCATCATTCAACCTTTAGCACAACTTGTTGCCTGCCAAGCTGCTTGACCCCTCGCCTATTCAACTAAGCATCGCTTAATCCACTCCTTGAATCTCCATCCTCACCCTCTAATGTCTCCATCTCAGTGATTATTTCAGCCTCACTACTCCTATTAAGTCAAGACTAGTGATGAGTGAATTTTTTTTGGCAGTTATGGATTTATGGAGAAATTCCGCATTTTGCCCTCTGTGAAACTGCAGAAAAAATTTACAGCGGTACAAAAGTAACTGGGACAAAAATGTTGCAGAGACAATAAAGTCCCCATAAGAAAAAATGCACATTGACTTTAATGCATTTGGACAAAAAAAAAATCACCATAAGAAAAAAAAAACCATTGACTTTAATGCATTTGGACAAAAAAAAATCACCATAAGAAAAAATGCCCATTGACTTTAATACATTGTCAGGCTTAAAAAAAAAATACAGTCTTAAGCTTACCATAGATGGTGAGATATCTGTCCAATTTAGTCACCTACATGCTTAGCCAAATTGGGCCAATGACTGGATCATACAGCAGGCCTTTGGAGACCAATCGCATCCGATGGGCCAAAAAATTCCTCACCAATTTTCAAACCTGACAGTATTTTGGCCAGAAATAGGCAGAGGGGTCCACCCAAGGGCCCAACACATAGACAGAAAAGCTTTTGAATTTTGACTCTTATTGGCCTGTGTGTGGCCAGCTTTGAGTCTAGAACAATGGACTGAAATAATAAATATAGTTCAGTTCAAAACGTGTTCATAAAACCGTAACGCTGTTTAAACTCAAAAGCTATAAGTTTATAAATTCAATTTAGGTAGTTAGACTTCCTTAAACATATCAATTGCTCACCCCGTAGACTCTCTGACCCGGATGTATATAGCCCAGGCCCCACGCTCAAGGGTTTGCAGACATTCTAACAGAGCATGAATCATGAAAGCGGAAAGACACTCGCCAAATTAGACAAGTGCATCGCCCTGAACCCATAGCTGGAGGTGAAGTGCAATCAAAGAAGAAAATTGGCAAGTCACTTGTAGAATAAATAGATCAACTATTTCAGCAGTTTAAAAACACCAATTGGACTCAATAATGAATTCTTTCAAAAACATTCTTCCACCACATGCCCTAAAACACATTCCAAAGACAGATTATTGACCTCTTGGATATCATTAGAGAAGATTTATAATAAATCCTAATTTCATAACTGCCATTTTTTATTTTTTTTTGGTGTGAGAATCTGCTCCCGATGACTTAGTTGTCACAATCGAGTTGTCACAAGTCACCGTCACCTTCAGTTAAACACAAACACATCATCATTGTACTTGTCACCTATGCGAGACCCCTGGAATGATGTTAAGCTTGCTGTCACATTGTCATGTGCTTCTGATATCTCTACTACATCATTTTCTCACCCAGAAACTATTTCATTAGAAGGGAATTAGTCTTTTCCATCTGATTAGATTTGTTTTTGTAATGCTGCCCTTTTACTCTTGATATTTCCCACTTTCCTTACAAATGTTCCGTTACTATCTCTATAATTGCCTTGTCGTCTCTTTCTCATTTCACTCTCTTGGACGAGATTTTCCCTCTCCAAATACCCCCACCGAGTCAGTTAATTTTATCTATGCCAGCAAATTGCAAGGTCAGAATTGCTTCGGCTGGTCACACTGTAAGATGCGGCTCTTTCTATTAGAAGCATTGCAGGAATGTGTAATGAAAATGGGATTTTTGAGTGAACATGGAGCTCCAAGTGATGAAAAATCTATATTTTTTAAATAATAATTGAGAGCAGAGAAATTCTAAATATCAGGTCAGTATAACATTAATGAATGTCGGTTGGTCCCTCATCTCAACAACTAACAGATTTGTTTTGCCCCCTTAACTTAATGGGATGATTTGCCCCTTCAGTAAACTTTTAGTATTGTATAGAATGGCAAATTCTAAGCAACTTTGTGATTGGTTTTCATTTTTATTAGTTTTTAAATGATTTGGTCATTGACCCCATCTAAAACCTGGGGTAATTTGGACCCTAGCAACTAGACTGCTGATATTGCAAACTGGAGAGCTGCTGAATAAAAAGCTAAATAACTCAAAAACCACAAATAATAAAAAATTAAAACCAATGCAGATTGTCTCAGAATATCGCCCTCTACGTCATACTAAAAGTTATTTTAAAGCTGAACAACCTCTTTAAAGGTGGTCCATAGCAAACATAAAACTGGGCCACTGGGCCCCTTTGTTCTTTGAAGTCATGTAGATGATCTAAGAATTATGCAGGTGGTCATAGAATTAGCCCATCCAATGATAATAAAAAACAATAAAAGTATTGGAAGGCTAGTAAGTTTTTTTTTCTGGTAATCCTATTTAAAGGATACTATGCCTCACTCTATCATTTGCTGCAGCTAGTTCCTAGTTATCTCACGGGACACTTTCCCTCATGTTTTCACTTGCTGTAAGTTCTTCCCTTTTAACTCACAGGACACTTTCACTCATGTTTTTATTTGCTGTAAGTTCTTCCTTTTTAACTCACAGGACACTTTCCCTCATGTTTTTATTTGCTGTAAGTTCTTCCTTTTTAACTCACGGGACATTTTCCCATATGTTCTCATTTGCTGTAAGTTCTTCCTTTTTAACTCACGGGACATTTTCCCATATGTTCTCATTTGCTGTAAGTTCTTCCTTTTTAACTCACGGGACATTTTCCCATATGTTCTCATTTGCTGTAAGTTCTTCCTTTTTAACTCACAGTACACTTTCCCCCTCACTTGGTCATTTGCTGCAGCTACTTCCAGTTTACCTCACAGAATAATTCACTTTCTTCTTTGCAACTACTTCTTTGCAGCAACTACTTCCTGGTTACTGTTCAGCATTTAAGTGTTAAAGGGGTGGTTCAACATCAGGATAGCTTTTAGTACTTTTTTTAATTTCTCTTCATTTTTTTGGTATAGTTTTTGAATTTTTGCCTTCCTCTTCTGACTCTTTACAGCTTTTGGTGGGGCGCACTGACCCCAGAAGCTCCACTGGGCTATCGTTTTATTGCTATTGTCTTTTTCTATTTTTCCTCTATTCATTTTCCTGTCTCTCCTACAAACCACTGCCTGCTTGGTAAAATAAATTGGACCTTGGCAACCAAACTTGCAAACTGAAGAGCTTCTGACCATAAGGTAAATAATTAAAAAAACCTGAAAATAATAATAAAACAAAGACCAATTGCAAATTGGCTCAGAATATCTCCCTCTACATCATGCTGAAATTTAATTTAAAGGTGAACAAGCCCTGTAAGTCTTATATAAATCATATTAAGGCTCCAGAAACAGGCAGTGCACTTTCAGCAACTTTCTTAAAGGGGAATTCAACACTTTAATAAAAAAAACCCATACCACCCACCCTGCGTCGACCCCCTTCCCTCCTACCCGCAGCCTAACTGCTCCCCCGGGGAAATGCCCCATACTTTATACTTACCCCTCGACGCAGATTCAGGCATCGCAGTTCCACGCAGCCATCTTCCGGTTTTCGGTAAGCTGACTTACCTCATGACTAAGTGCCACAAGTGGGTGCGAAACACATAGGGCAGATGGAGACGCAAATTATAGATTTTTTTAACTTTGTACAAATAAAATATATACTTTTTAAGTAATTTTCTCTGGTCCTGTGGATGCGTCTGAGTGGCGGTTGGCCCTGCTTCTTCTTCTTCATACTTTTCTACAGAACCTTGACAGGTTTTAGGTGCTGTATTTTCGGATTCAAGCTATTTCCAGGGTCGAGGTATAATAGATCTCGAATATTCGAGTTTTCTTTTTCAAACACTGGATCGGTTCAAGTTTTTTTTTAAATCGAAAATGTGAGTTTTGACCAAAAGGAACAGCTTGAATACTCGAATTCTCATGGAAAAAACAACTCAAACCTTAATAAATCTGCCCCTTAACAGATCCGAAAGTAACTGTCCATACCAAGTGGCCCCACCAGTGATTTTATAACATGACCTATCCAGACTGACAATAAGCCATGACACTGCATGAGACAGGATGGGATTTCATGTGCAAGTCTGTATTTCACTTCTGGTTCCTTTTGAAGAAAGACAAAGACAAAACTATTGAGGCTCTAACACTTGACAGTAAATTCAGAAGAACAAAATAGCCGCAGCAGACATATTCTGACTTCTTTTGCGGTTTTATTTTCACATCCGCATTTAGAATATTTATTGATATCCCCAAAGAAGCAAAATGTACACAAACTTAGGGGGCTGTTCCTGCTGAATTGTGCTTAGTACAAGGGAATACCTATGCTGCCATAGTTTTATGGTATCTCTCTAAATCCATGATTCGGTTCGGGATTCGGCCTTTTTCAGCAGGATTCGGATTCGGCCGAATCCTTCTGCCCTGGCCGAACCAAATCCTAATTTGCATATGCAAATTTGGGATGGGGAGAGAAATCGAGTGACTTTTCATCACAAAACAAGGAAGTAACATTTTTTTCCCCTTCGGATTCAGTTCGTTATTTGGCCGAATCTTTCAGAAAGGATTCGGCCGAATCCAAAATAGTGGATTCGGTGCATCCCTACTCTAAACAGACTATGAGCAAACTTAGGGAGCTGTTCCTGCTGAATTGTGCTTACCACTTAGTAGAAGGCAAAACATGTGCTGGTATAGTTTAGGGGGGGGGGGTGATCCTGCAGAAATAGTGCCTGGGAATACTGTACCTATGCTTTGGGAGAAAATAAGGAGGATATGGGAAACAAGGAAGGGTTTATGACACCAAAATTTGGGGAATTGGTGCAATAATGTTACCATTGGCATGAAACCAGGGATGGGCAGCCTTACCCATGGGCATTTTAAAGTGACATTTAACTGATAGATGAGCAGCTCTGACATACCATAACTCTCAGCAGTGACCAGTAGAAATAAACAGCCTTTTAGAACCATATTTGACGCTAATAAAAGCAATTTACAGTAACTTTCCTTGGCCATGAGAAACACAAGCGATTAATTTGGGAATTGCCGAGGTCGTGCTCTAATTGTGACTGTAATGGGGACATTCACATAATTGAAAAGCAATGAAGACGATCCTTGTAACTTATAACAGGAAACTTGCTTAAATACCAAATTAAATTTGCTGTTCAGTAGAACGGGCTAATAAACATTCGTGTATGATTTGTTTAACAAGCGAGCAAGGCCGAGCCGCTCACTTCATTACTGATGTTTTCTGATGGCTCAGGCCTTCAATTTGAATGGGAAAATAACACTATCCTTATTGATCTCACAATAACTCAAAATGAAAGGAAACCCCCAGGCAAAACTTACGGTATGTTATCATTCTCTATCTCAGCACATTGCAATTGAGGATAGTAACTGCTGAATCACTTTTGGGTAAATCTAGCTCCAGTATAGTACAGTACAGTACAGCAGGCAACTTCCTGGGATAAAAATGACAATGATGTCTTCAACCAACCCTTCCGGAAGAGGAAAGACTGTGCTTCTGTTGCAATCTGCATGCGTGACTGATTTGCCCACTGATCCAAGTGGTTTGGAAATCAGCTGATATGTGGCCATACAGTTCCATTCCAACTGGTTTGTTGCCAAAATTTAAAGTGAAGGAACACATCCATTGAATAACTACTTTTAGGGGCCGATTCACTAAATTCGAGTGAAGGATTCGAAGTAAAAAAACTTCGAATTTCGAAGTATTTTTTGGGCTACTTCGACCATCGAATGGGCTCCTTCGACCTTCGTCTACGACTTCGAATCGAAGGATTCGAAGTAAAAATCGTTTGACTATTCGACCATTCGATAGTCGAAGTACTGTCTCTTTAAAAAAAACTTCGACCCCCTAGTTCGGCAGATAAAAGCTACCGAAGTCAATGTTAGCCTATGGGGAAGGTCCCCATAGGCTTGCCTAAGTTTTTTTGATCGAAGGATATTCCTTCGATCGTTGGATTTAAATCCTTCGAAGGATTTTATCGTTCGATCGAAGGAATAATCCTTCGATCGTACGAGCGCAGAATTTGCGCTAAATCCTTCGACTTCGATATTCGAAGTCGAAGGATTTCAATTCCTAGTCGAATATCGAGGGTTAATTAACCCTCGATATTCGACCCTTAATGAATCAGCCCCTAAAAGTCGATATAGTCAACGCTCACTATATTCCCATACTACTTCTGGCTTGAGTACTCTTTCTATGTTTTTATATTACTCGTTGAATGGACTGTCATTATCCATTTGATTTTCCTTTTGAAAGAAGATCTTTTTTTATCAGATCTGGCATATGTATTCCTCTCTCTCAGTTACATCCATTTTACTCAGTGTGTTCAGGTTTAGCATTGATACTTCTTTATAAATAACTGGGGGATGTGACCTTTTCAGCAGGAGCAGCAGCAGCAGGACCATGATGTGACATTTCAGCAGACATCTTGGCAGAAGGATCTACTTACATCTGTTTAACTCTGGGACTCGTTCGATAGGAGCAGCTAGTGCTATTAAACAGATGGTCATGCCTGATTAAAAAATGTTATTTTATTTCAAATTGAAAAGTCATGGGTCTGCATTAAATGCAAAACTGGTGACATGTAAGTCCAGTACAGAAGTCAAGCAATCCAGAGGCACACAGAGCTGATGCAAGCAAGGAACACCTTGCACGTTTATTGCGGTATAGCATTGCAACGTTTCGGGGTCTGGCCCCTTTATCAAGCATACAGAAGTGAAAGGCAAACAAACATATAAAGAGGTGCAATGATGGCAATTGGTTAATGCAAATGAAGCTCAAATTAAGTCCAATTAGGTGAATGTCCAATAAAGTGTTGGTCCATAGGTCATGTGATACCAGCGAAAAAAGGTGAAAAAAAGTGAAAAAATAGAAAAAGTTTTGAACAAAATACCTAGAATCAAAAAGGAGAGTCATAAATAATAAAAACATTTTATACAAAAGGTCCTTTTTGTATACGAAACGCCATAGAACTCAAGAACTAAGCACAATCTAGTTACTATAGAGATTACATATCTTACCCTGTCAAAAGAGGAAAGGGAGGCCTTCAAACTCTTTCCCTGTCAAAAATCTGCAGAAAAATGTTTCACCTGAAAAAGAGGCATAAACAGCTTAATTGTAATATCTTATAAATAGCACGACAGGTTAAATTCTTCATTCAATCCTTTACGTTGTCTGGATTGCAAACGCCATATCCAATAACATTCCCTCTGGTGTAAAAGCCTTTTAATATCTTGCCCTTGTTTAGGGAACACTTTTTCTAATACTCGCCATCGTAATTGCGCCACCCGGTGGCCATGGGTAAAGAAATGTCTAGCTAATAATATTTCTTTTTTCTCCCTTTTCTCCATGATTTTGTCTTTTTTAGATTGATCAAGAGGCAAGGCCTGGGGAATTACAGGTTTATAATTTCTTATGACAGATTTGTGTTCATAAAGGCGTGTTTTTATGGGTCTAGTGGTTTGGCCAATATATGCCATGCCACATGGGCATTTAATACAGTAAATCACGTTAGCGGTATCACATGTAAAGAATCCTTTAACCTTGTGTTTAGAGCCTAACGATGTATGCATCACCCCGTCACCAGGTATGATGACACTGCAGTGCCCAATATTTCTACAGGGAAACGTGCTATTAGCCTTTAATGAGTGGTAGACGTCTCGTTTAGGGATTCCCTTAGGTTTGAAGAGATCACCTATATTCTTTCCTTTCCTATAAGAGAAGAGGGGCGGTAACTGGAACAGGTGCCCAAATTTGGGGTCCGCCTTCAAGATCCCCCAATGTTTTAAAATGACGTTCCTACATATTTTGGCGTTTGAATCAAAGGAAGTGATGAAGGGGATACGTGCAGACTCTAGTGATGGGCGAATTTATTCGCCAGTCGCGAATTCGCAGCGAATTTGCCACCAGCGAATAAATTCACGAAACGCCCGCGAAGATTCGCGGCAAAAATTCACCGGCGTCAAAAAAAAATTTTCCGAAAAAATGGCGCCGTTTCGCGAATTTTTTGCCGTTTCACGAATTTCGCTAATTTTTCTGCGAAGCAAAACGGTGCAAATTCGCCCATCACTAGCAGACTCCTTATTAGGACTAGTTTTTCTCTTTAACGTTTGAGTTCTAGGTATCGATCTCACCTCCTCCTTAGTTAATAGTAATGAGTCAGTGTTATAACCTTTCTTTGAAAATGTATTAATCATCTTAGAAGCTTCTGTTTCAAACAGCTCATCCGAGGAAGTAATGCGTCTTACGCGTAGTAACTGACTCTTGGGTAAACCTCTAAGAAGCCCTGGAGGATGAAAGCTAGTACTCCTAACTAAGTTATTCTTATCCGTAGGTTTAGTGTACAGAGAGGTTACAAAGGAGCCATCAATATACTGAATATTAACATCCAAAAAGTGGATTTCCGTGGGATTAGCCTCAAAAGTGAATTTAATCGTACTATGTGTGCTATTCAAGTACATTACAAATTCCTGTAGTTTCTCGAATGGTCCTGTCCAAATAAAAAATGTGTCATCCACGTAGCGCATATAGGAGTGGAAAATTCAACATTGGAAAAAATGAAGGTTTTTTCAAAAAAATCCATAAAGATGTTAGCATAGGCAGGTGCCATGTTGGCACCCATGGCACAGCCCTGTAGCTGTAGGAAAAATTCGTTCTTGTATTGAAAATAATTTTTTGTCAGGACACATTCCAACAGGGTACATAGAAAATTCACCATAAAGGTGGGTAAGGAACCGTAAGCTAGATATGTACGAATACACTCGATGCCCTCATCGTGTGGAATAGATGTGAAGAGATCCTTCACATCTAATGAGCAGAGGAAGAAAGGTTCATCAGGCACATGTAATTTCTCCAACCTTACAAGAAAATCAGTGGTGTCAGTTAAGACCGGTTCTAAAGTTGGTAACACTTCCTGCAAGTACATATCAATATAAATAGCGAGAGGTTGCCAGATGGAACCGATATTGACAAGGGTGTGCGAGAGCCAGATTTCTCTTGGACATGTAAGTCCAACCAACCAGGAACCTGAGGTTTAGATGCCCTTGTTTTCATACTTTTTTAAATGTTATAGACTCCACTGGTACTTTATAAATTGACTCAGGCAGTAGATTGCACCTGCACACCTGGCCTCTCCATTTAATTATACACGGTGCTTGGGGTATAGGAGGACGGCCCCTCCACAATTCAGGTATGATGAAGGGGCACGCCCCCGAAACGTTGTAGTGTTGGCTTGAACATTAAACACGGGAAGAATCCCTTAAGCATTCTACGTGTGCTGGAATTAATTTGCTATTACTTTATAAATTGATGAGCAAATTTATTTGCCAGCCATCGAATTCACAATGATATTCTGAATTTCGCCACGTGTGAATTTTTTTGCAAAACTGAGGCAAAAATTTGCAGCAGAATTATTTGCCACATGCCCATGAAAAAAACGCCCATTAACTACAATGCATTTGGTGAAAAAAGTCTCCATAAGAAAAAACACCCATTGACTTTAAGGGTGGTGGCTGATGGGGAGATTAGTCGCCCAGTGACAAATCTCCTCTACTGCAGGCGACTAATCTCCCCATTCTGCCTTCCCGCCGACAAGAATACGAATTTCTGGCGGGATCACTTCGGATTTCCAAAGTCGGCCAAAGTTGCCTCAAGTCACCATAAGAAAAATCGCCCATTGACTTTAAGGGCTGAGACACATGGTCAGATTCGGGGAGATTAGTCGCTTAGGCAACTTCGGAAAACGAAGTGCTCCGAGTGCCATCCCGCCGGCGATTTACATTCTAGCTGACGGGAAGGAAGTTGGGGGAGATTAGTTGCCCCGAAGAAGAGGAGATTTGTCTCTGGGTGAATAATCTCCCCGAATCTGACGTATGTCTGCCCTAATGCATTAGGACAAAAAAGTCGCCTTAAGAAAAAACACCCATTGACTTTAATGCATTTAGGGTCAGGCCAAACTGGGCGTTTTGGGAAGATTTGGTCGCCTGGCGACTAATCGCTTAGTTTTTGTGGCGACCAATCTCCCCAAACGCCTTCACTCACTCTGTGTGATTAAAAAAACGCCGGCGTTAATCACACGCGTTGATTTGTTTTCCAAAGTCGCCCCAAAATGCCAGTGTGGCCTGACCCTTAGAGAAAAAAAGTCACCATAAGAAAAAACGTCCATTGATTTTAATGAGTTAGGACAAAAAAAGTCGCCATAAGAAAAAAACCCCTTTAATGCATTAGCACATTAGCAAAAAGTCGCCATAAAAAAAACGCCCATTGACTAATACATTAGGACAAAAAAAGTCGCAATAAGAAAAAACGCCAATTACTTTAATGCAATGGAGTGAAAAAAATTGTTGCGCCAGAAAAAATTTTTGCGCGTAAAATCGCCCATTGACATCACAAATTTTTCTGCAGTTTCGCAAATTTTTCGGTGACGTGAAATGGGACAGATTGGCTCATCACTAAACCAGAACGGACATTAACATAGCTAAAGCTTTGGTGGGGCTGTGCATATTCAGGCTTGTACAGCAAATAGAGGGACCATTGCACTGCTTTCCTTCTCTGAACCAGCCCATATAGATTTATACAGTTCATCTTTTGGGATTAATCTTCTCCCCAGGAGCAGCCATTGAGCAGGAAGCATAGTAAGTACCTGGTGTAAAAGCTCTAGAAGCAAGAGAATAACATACAGTAGGGGTGATTATTGGATAATGGCTCATGTTTATTCCCAAAGGCACACATTTTTTTCAAATTCAATTAGAATTTTTTGGAATTTACATTTTTAAACTAAATTGTTTTAAATATCTCAATTAAAAATATGTATATTTATATATCAAAAATGCAAATGAAATCATTTGGTAAATACTAGCAAAGAGAAGAAAATTTGCAATCGTTTTCACTTTTTATTTACCTTTTTTTTCAGCAGCTCTCCAATTTTCAATTTCAGCAATCCAGTTGCTAGGGTCCAAATTGCCCTAACAACCATGCATTGATATGAATAAAGACTGGAATATAAATAGGAAAGATGAGTAGTTAAAAAGTAACAATAACAATAAATGTGTACCCCTACTGAGCATATGGTTTTTAGATGGGGTCATTGACCCACATTTGCTAAGAATTTGTCAAATAATTCAAAAACGCTAAAAAAGAAAAAATGAAGGCCAGTTGAAGAGTTGCTTATAATTAGCAATTCTATAACATACTAAAAGTTAAGGGGCATGTAAAGTCTAAACTAGAATAAGGCTAGAAATGCTGTATTTTGTATACTAAATATAAACATGAACTTACTGCACCACAAGTCTAATCAAACAAATGATTTATGCTTTCAAAGTTGGCTACAGGGGGTCACCATCTTGTAACTTTGTTATACATCTTTGCAAGACTAAGACTGTGCACATGCTCAGTGTGGTCTGGGCTGCTTAGGGATCGTCATAAACAAAGCTGCTTGAGTTCTGCATGGCTCGGAAGTAAGGCGGGGGCTCCCCCTGCTGTTCATAAGTATGATTGTTTCCCTGCTCAGCAGTTAGGGACCATCTGACAAATCCTATCCACAGCAGTAAATGAAGGGAGAATTTCACTGCATACAGTCAGGTTTCTTATAAAAACTGTAGACATTTTTTAATTAAAGTATATTGGAGATAGGTTTCGTTAAAGAAAGTAAAAATTGGATTTTATTTTTTTGACTTTTACATGCCCTTTAACTTAAAAGCGAACCACCCCTATATTACAAGCTGAAGCTTTTCCAGTTTTATCCATAAAAGTGCTAGCAGGTGAGAAAAATACTCAATTGAAAACAAAACTTGATCGGGATTATTCAACTTTTCACCGGTGGGACACCAGGAAAAAGAAAACCCTGGTCCAGGGCCTTGTGGGCTCCAGTGACCCAGACCCACTCCGCGCCTGAAGCCTTGTGTGGCGCTGGCCCCTGACCTCCTGCTGAGCCCGATTGTGCCCCCTGAAAAGAGGGAGGTATGTGTTGGGGGGATGGGAGGTTGTAGCTGGGGCAGGAGGACTGGAGAGGGTGTGGAAGCCCTGAAGTGGCAGCCCTCCCCTGTCCAATGCTGATGTCCCATATTAAAGAAAGATCCTATATCTGGAAAGACAATAGATCCTATACCGGTACATAGCAGGCTGTATATGCAGGCCTCTTAATAAATGACGAGATATGGCAGGTGTTTTATGGTAAACCTGCTTTGTAACTACCCAGCCTCTGAGCATTCTGGGAACTGACAGTTACATGCCTCATAAATTCTGTGTCACGTTTTGGTGAGTCGATTCTTTCATTCTTTTCATTCCACCTCTATTGTTGCCATTTCCAAACAAAAGGTAATTTGGTTATCAACCTTCCCGTGCTGCTTGGTGCTTTTCTAAGAGCTACTTTCAAGCAGAAGCGACCTCTTTTGTTCTTGCCTTTCACCCGGAGCGCTTCAGCAGGTGTGGTGCTGATAGATTAAGCCGGCAGAGCGCGTTATCATCTCGTTCAGCACTGCGGGTCCTTTGATCCAAGTTCAGGGAGCCACAAAGACTTGGGAAATTATCACCTTAAGTGTTTGCCTTCCCCTCCACTCTCTGGCTGAGCACTGAAAGTGAAAATCCAAGGGAAAGATGAATAAACAATGTGGAGATATCACAATCAGATTGCCTGGGGAAACAGACTAAAAACACATAAAATATCCCTCAGCTTCCTGACCGTCAGATTTCGTAAACAATAACATTCAATAATGCAATTTGTCATGTGTCCCTGTGTGCGAGTAATTTTGTTATTTAGACTTAGCATTTAAAGAGACATTTAAAGGGTCTTTAATGGAGCCAAATGCGACTTTCCCAGAGTTCCAGCGTAATTGTGTCCATGTAAGGGCATTGCAATCTGTGGCGTAACTACCAGGGGAGCAGCTGGGCTACAGGTGCCAGATTTCAAGGGTGGTGGTCTAGGTAGTGGGGCAATCAAATGCAAGTTGCAGCTAACATTTTCAAGATGAGATTCAAGTGCAGTGTTAAAATTTTGGCCAAAAATCACCATTTTACCCACAATGCAGCATTCCCCCCGCTATCTGCCATGGGGCATTTGGTGCAATTGTGTCTGATGAGTTCAAATGTGTGCAATGATGGTAATTGGACGGAACATTTCCTTTTCAACATTCAAGTCTGGAAGCACAAAAAAAGATGTCTGGTTCAGCTGTCTGGTTCAGCAGCATAACTAGCTGTCACCGGGTCACCAGGCCCGGGCCAAGCCAGCCGGGCTCCCAAGGCAATCTAGCCGCCCACTTAGCCTCCTTTCAAGCATGCCCTCGAGTGCGCATGCCTGCACACCCGTGAGTGAACATGCGTCTTCGAGTATGCGTGCAAGCCCGATATAACAATTCGTGGTCGTGGAAGGGGAGCACGCACAGAAGAGTGAGCACAGAGGCTTGCTGGAGAGTGCCAGTGGGAGAACAAGGGTCGGGAAGGTGAAAGAAGCAGTATGTGCTTGGCACCCCCCACTTTGTTGCTCCCTAGGCACATGCCTCTTCTGCCTACCCCTAGTTCCGGCCTTGCGGGCCACCCTGCAAAAAATTATCAGAGGGGCCCGGCACAGGGCGTGTCAGACACATCATGCCGCCCCTTTCCTTCTTTCTCCCGGCCTGCTGGCGTGCACATAAATGTTCACTTAGAGGGTGACTAGGGAGGAAGGCTTATTGTGCAGCAATTGGTGGACACAAAATGCACAAGGCTTTTGCTTTTTTATTATGGAAAATAAAATATAAATATTAAACTTTTACCATCTTACTCTGGCTTCTCTACCTGGTGTGGTCCACATTTGTGCCAGCCTCTTTTGCTGTTTTCTGGTGTTTGCTCCCTTTAATGAATGTCTGGGGTGTGTGCACCCGGCCCCACCGTAAGCTCTACCAATGTACCCCATACACTGGTTCCCTATTTTTTATATCTTAACTATAGAGGAAACAGACCCAGTGATTGCTGGGGCCCCGGAGGACAGGGGTCTGCTTCCTCTATAGTTATATGCCTGGTCTGGTTGGTGTCATTTCCAGCATTCAGCGTCAAAATGATATCTACACCCAAGGTTGAAAATAGGGGTAGGCTGAAGAGGCACATGCCTAGGGCACAAAAGTGTGGGGCGTTACCCCAGTCAGGGCTGTATTTACATATGGGGCGTCCCTAGTCCCAGTCCCCCTCCCATTGAGACATGCAAATTTCCATCTGAAGATTGGCATTTTGGAAATTTCAAGAACTATCAAATCTCCTCGATTTCCCCAGTGCTTAGGAACCGATGTGGGTGTGGCTGGGTGGCATGCCGTCCTAAAATGCTGCCACTCTAGACCCGGGCCTTTTTGGCCTTCCCACAAATCTGGGCCTGCCCCCAATTCAGGCCCTGCAGGATTGCAAATGCCACCAGTTTTAATAGCTCCCTGGCCTCTCCGAGTCTTCGAAAGTTTTGATCCAGGATGCAGTGACACCCCAGGGCTACTGTCAGTTAGTATTTGTAGAAGAATTCAGTGGCATATTCTTTCCCATTTTAGAAGTTAAAGAGATTTTGTACAAAGTTCCCTCACTCAGCATTTCTAAGTAGGATTTTATATCCAGCGCTTAACCTCTCACTCCTTTATATATCTACTCGGCATATGGAGAGCGGTGCTTTAATCTGGTGCGTTGCACATCTGTCTCCTCCTGCCCGCAGCGATGTACCATCCATGACAAATTATTTCTATTATGCGAATTACTAAGGAGATTTAAAGAGCCTTCAGTGACATGTTAATTAGTGCTGTCTTTTTTCTTAAATATTCAGGATATCCTTAATTTTATTTAAATCAGTTCCATAAAGAATGACACTGGGGATTTGCATTGGCTGAATTTTTCTCTTGTTCTTTACACTGTTACCAGTCTTACAGTGATCACAAAAGGGCTGGTCAATAGACACAATTCGTTATATAGTAAGTAGAGCTGGGGTATGATCATTATTCTGCTTTTTTATGGAAAACCAACAACTTTAGAGATTCTTTCTCATTCAAATAAGGTCCTGTCATAGCTGAGCTTACAAATTCCCTAGGTTTCAGTGCACATGTAGAGTGCAAGGGGCCCCAGCTCTCAATTTACAGTAGCAAAGTTAACACGACTACAAAGAACTGAGACACATTCAGAGGAGTTTAGGATCACAGTCACATAAAAGGTCTTCTGGATGTATTAGTGTCCTACAATGGGGCTGGGGTGCATCTCTCTCCTTTATTTTTCTCTACCAGTTTTGCTTCCATTTCACAAAATTTCGATCTTTTTTTTCCCACTTTTGACCAGCTGCCTTCTCTTCCATTCTTGACTCCCTCATTCACTAGATTTGTTGACTCTTTTTACTTATAGTTCCAGGAGACCCCAGAGCACAAATATGCACTAATACCAAATTTCTCCCTAACCGGTCTTCAGGCTGGGCCCCTTTAGCTTATAACAAGGTTACAGATATATAGAAACATTGGGGTAACAGTCACCCTGCTATAGTTCCAGGGGTACCCAGGGTACAAATAAGCACTTCCCCCAAATCTCAACCTAACTGGCCTTCAGTCTGGGCTTCCTTAGTTCATAACAAGGTTACAGATATATAGAAACATTGGGGTAACAGTCACCCTGCTATAGTTCCAGGGGTACCCAGGGTACAAATAAGCCTTCACCCCAAATCTCCCCCTAACTGGCCTTCAGGCTGGGCCCCCTTAGCTCATAACAAGGTTACAGATATTTAGAAACATTGGGGTAACAGTCACCCTGCTATAGTTCCAGGGGCTCATAACTAGAGTACATACATATAAAGGAACATTCGGGTAACAGTGGTCAACACTGGCTTCCATTTTTGGCCCTCCACCATAGAGTCCAGAAAAATTCCAGCCCTCTGTACCATAAGTGGGACAGCACTGATGTAGGGAATAGTTGCCCTTTCTATAAGTCTATAGCTTTACCTTATACACTAGGCATTTCCAGTTATTAAAGGAAGGATCATTGCTCTAATAAAAGCACAGAGCCTATTCTCTAAGTACATTATATTTGTGCACCTTCCAGTACAGATGATTGCAGGTACATTATCATTCAGTCACTGATTATAGCTTACACTTGACTCACTCCATACAGAGATGCACTGTCATCATTCCATAGAGCTGTAATTGTACATTCTGGCTAATGGCACATCCCATAATAGAGAAGCCTGGAGATTAGAATTCACTAGATAAGTTAAACAGAGCAGTGTAATGAGTCTGTGCAACAATGTGGCCAAAGATTATGCTGTACGGTAATTCATTCTAACTGGCTGTTTCTTCGGGACACAGGACTCAGAGAGAAGGCAAGAAGGGTCATTTACGACCACAAGTGCAGTGGGAAGTGCAATTTTGGATATGAATCACCATGTTTTTTACCCATTATTAAATTCACGAATTTCATTGAAGTCAATGGACGTCAATTTTTTTTAAAGCGTTCAACAATGGGAGTTTTTTCTTGCGGCAACTTTTTTTTGTCTCTGTGACTTTTTTTGTCCAAATGCATTAAAGTCAACTGGCATTTGTTTTGTTGCGGCAAATTTTTGCCGACGAAATGCGTAGTTTTGCTGCGAATCCATGTCTGGCCAAAAAATGCGCTCATCACTACCCATTATGCAGCGTTAACTATCATACATTGAGCATTATTTTGGGTATGGGGGGAGTTTCACATGATGCATCAAAACAAATGCAACTGTGTGTGTGGTAGCAAGTTTGATGCAAGTAGCCGCTAACGGAACTAAAATTACATTTGTGAGGCCTATGCCTATCCTGCTGTAGGAACTCTATAATTGCTGGAAGTAGTTCCAGCCCAGAAGAAGGAGAACAGACTTAAAGGAGAATCAAACTACCGAGGCAGTTTATTGGCAATAGATTAGCCACAATAGTGCAAGCTATAACACTATTCTGCAGAATGCTTTACCATACAAACAATTTTTTAAAATTTTTTTTCATGTTACTGGTCCTTTAAACAGCTCTAGAAGCTCTCTCTGTTTGTTAAGGATAGCGGCTGCCATATTAGCTTGGTGTGACATAACTTATTGCCTGAGTCTCTGCTCACTCATAGCTCTGGGCTTAGGTTACAGCAGGGAGGGGGGAAAGGGAGAGGGAGGGGGATAGGAGCAAACTGAGCATGCTCAAGCCCTGGCCCTCGAGGTTTACAGAAGCCCATGTAAACACAATAGAAGGAAAGAAATGTGGTGTTTCTTTTGACAGAGGACTCAGCGCAGCTTTACTTTGATGGATAACTGGTGTATTTATATAAACTTTTCTGATAAAGCTTACTTAATTTTAGCCTTTCCTTCTCCTTTAATGACAATAAGTGCACCTACATGGACATGCAAGGAGTTTTCTGGATACGTGTATCTTTATTGATTGATTCTTTATTGGTGCCAATAAGCTCAACATTTGCATTGACTATAGTTTTTTTGCGCTCCGTATACTCAGTGTCAGACTGAAGGGTTCAAAGCTCACAAGGGGCCCCACTCCTCCCCTGCCCCAGTTGCAACCCTTCTCTGACACCCCCAAGTACCTGTTCTCTTGCTGCGGGCGCAATCATGCGCAATCATGGCCAGGGTGAGGTCAGGTGGCAGTGCGGAGTCTCAGGCAGTAGCGGGTCTTGGTCGGCAGGTACCACTGGGTTTTTCCCGGTGTCCCGTCGGCCCAGTCGGATGCTGCATTCACCTCTGTATCTGTATACCTTGTACAGAGCATATACTGGATAGGCCTTTGTGGTGGGTACTTTGAGAATGAGCCCTACAGGCGATAATACTGTGTGTCTTACTGCTGTCTCTCTGGCACTTTCTGTAACACCAGAATTTTGGAATAGATTTATTCCCTTATTAAAAGTCCAATTAAATGTAAGCAGTGAATGCCAGGCTATATAAATATATCGACGCTTTCATGTCAGCTCTGAATGTCTGCTCTTCCCCGTCAGGGAAACAAATCAAATCTCTTGACTTTTGGCAATTTGTTTGTTTTCATTATATTTAAATGAATAAGTCTTTGTTTCCTCAGGGGCTGAGAACAATTTGCATGCGGTCTGGCCCCCTGGCTCTGACTAGAGATCCTGTATGTGCAGGAGCAAGACGCAAAAAAATGGGCAAGAGGAAATTCATTATTTTCCCATATTCCAATTTATATTGCAACCAATGCAAAACTGTGCACTCCGCAGTACAAATAATGTAGACAGACTTGTCTTGTTTGTATTGGGGATGTACCGACTCGGTACAGGATTCGGTTCGGGATATGGCTTTTTTCAGCAGGATTCGGGCGAACAGAATCTGAATCCTAATTTGCATATGCAAATTAGGGGTGGGGAGGGACATTGCGTGACTTTTTGTCACAAAACAAGCAAGTAAAAATGTTTTCCCCTTCCCACCCCCTAACCCTAATTTAGTCTTATATTGACCTCATGGGGCTCCCTATACCTCCTGGGCCCCTCTGCAGCCGCAGGGTCTGCTTCCTCTTCCTTGGCACTGAGTGCTTTGATGGCTGCTGAGTACTGAAAGGATCCTCCCAGAATGGAAATTGGGTGCTTATAAGTAAACAGGTATGGCATCCGTTATCTGGAACCCATTATCCAGAAAGCTCCGAATTACAGGAAGGCCATCTCACATTGACTGCATTTTATCCAAATCATTCAAAAAATGATTTCCTTTTTGTCTGTAATAATAAAACAGTACCTTCTACTTGATTCTAACTAACATTAATAATTAACATAATTATAAACATAATTAATCCTTATTGAAGCCAAAACAAGTTTTATGGGTTTAATGTTGAAATTATCTTTTAGTAGATTTAAAGGAAATTTTTTTTTATTCCAAATCCTATTTTATCACGTTAGTCAAGCAAAATGAACTTTAATTACACTATATAAATTATCTAAATCTTGTTTCCTTCAGTCTGGGAATTCAAAATTATAACAAGCAGGCAGGAGCCATTTTGTGGACACTGTTATTAAGGCAATCCTTACATCATCTCAGAATCTTGTTTGTGCACCAGAATGGGGGACCTGATGTCCATCCCCATGCACTGGCTACACAATTAAATGGAGAGAGGGGGAATATGAGGAGAGCAGAGACATCTAGGAAGTGCTGAATGGAAAGTGAAAGTCATTGCCTGCCCCGCCTAAGGCATAGAGGAGGGGCAGACAATATTTGATTGACAGCTGAGATTTTTAAATGAGCTTAAAACAGCTATGAATGCTTTAATAAAAAATAGAAATTGGATTTCATGTTTAATTTTAAAAGGAGTGTGCCAGACCTGTTGCTTTGATTTGGGTTAGTGTGGCCAGCTCAAGCCCACCCAGTAACAGTGTCGGACTGGCCCACCGGGATACCAGGAAAACTCCCGGTGGGCCCAGGTGCCAGTGGGCCTCCTGCTCCTAAACAATTGGCTTTTTTCAAGGCCATTTCCTATTTCTATGAGAATAAAGAGGCTAAATAGATGGAATAATAGGTTATAGTATGTAAAGAAAAGAGAATAGACGAATAGAGGTTGAGTGAAAAAATAATCTTAGAGTGGGCCGATGGTCTAAAGGTTTTTGGGTGGGTCCCTGGTCTAAGGGCTTTTGGTGGGCCCCTGGTGTCCCAGTCCGACACTGCGCAGTAACAATGATAATCGGTGCTAATTTTATTAATAGTGAGGACAAGATAAGCGAGGTCGGACAGCTGGGATTATCCTTCCCACAAACTCCTCAGTTCCAGTAACCTCACGTGATGCCACTTGATGTAACAGCACAGAAAAGAAAGACATAAATGAAACAAAAGCAGTAGCTCTGCCATAATGACCCCTTGACTATAACGAGGATGAATAATGGCTGCTTCTGATTGTTGAAGATGATGATGTAGGTCATAATTACCACCAATAATCATTTGAGTAATAATAACGAAGATGATCATTAAATACATAGATGTTTTTGTATATGCTTGGCACTGGGGGTCAGTATGTCTGTGGGTGTCACTGTATATATATATATATATATATATATATATATATATATATATATATATATATATATATATATATATATATATATATAAATCATACACTCTGCAATATGTATGTTGCTTCTATTATATCTTTGAACCCCTGCATAGAGCTAGGCGCAGACAAACTGGAACTATATTATGTAATAATGAGTGGGACTAGGGTTGCCACCTTTTCTCAAAGTTTTTACCGGCCGGTGGGGGGACGGGAACAAATGGGTGTTCCGTGATGCAAAAAGAGGACGGAGGCCACATACAATGCTGCAAAATGAGGAGGAGCCACATCACGTAATGGTCAGAAGGCCGAAAAAACGGGTAAGTTCTAAGCGAATTGGAGGCGGGCCAAGGGCTTTTTTTAATGGTATTACAAATTTACTGTCAACTACATTGACGGTAAATTTGCAATACCGGCCCTGGCCTTGGCAGGTGTTTTACGGGTTAAAATACCAGCCGGGTGGTAACCCTAAATGGGAGTAGGAGAGTTACGAATGTTTGTTCTGAAACCATAGAGGATTCTGCTGTTTGAACTACCCCTCATATAGGTTTGCCATCTGTCTGGATTTCACCTGGACAGCCGGGAAGGTGGGGGCGGGGCATGAGGTGGGAGTGGGCGCTGCAGACAGGTGGGCCCGTTGGGAAGTGTAGTGCGACAGGCCCTCTGAAGATTTTCTTACAGGGGGGGCTCAGCACACTGTAGTTACACCGCTGTTCACTACACTCTTTACCAGTTGGTCTGAAGGACTCTCTCCAGTGGACAGTCCCCTCCTCCAAGGTCTCTATGGTGGGGCAGATTTATTCATTTTCACGTTCACAGTTTGCCCATTCTCATAAATCATATTTGCATAAATTGCAAAAAAAACAGTGATCTTGTATGAGATAGAATTTTCTTTTTTGATGCTGTCACTGTTTTTTTCTGTGATTGCATCTTTTCAAAAAATAAAACCTGTAAACTTTAAATTGAAAACAACCCGATCATGGGTTGCCATCGGCCATTGCCATAGCTGTGAAATAAACTGCTCAATTGTTATTTTATTTTTACAAAATGAAAATCTTCCCACTGAAATTAGTATTTTCTGAAAAAACACAATACGGAAAAAAAGTACTTTATTTCTAACTGAGCAATGAAAATTCGCAATTTACTTTATCCCTTTTTTTTTGTTTTCTAAAAAATATATATTTTGCCACTTACATAAAACCTTTAGAAATTTTGAAAAAAACCCAAAACAATGTAAGGGTGGATATCAACTTCATGCCATTGTTCATTTTCATAACCTTGAAGTAAATACATCCGCCGCCACTTATTTTCCTGCAATTCCCTTGGAATTCACATCAATGCAGCAAAAAAAGAAAATAAAAAAAAGAAAAGGTTTTTTTGTTGCGATTACTGAGATTTAAAATTTTTTTTAAAAAAAATAATCATAATTTTTTTCCTGCAATTTACATGAATCACAGCAAAACGTAAATGTGAAAATGAATAGATCTGCCTCAAGGTGTCTGTGCTTTTTTTGTGGGGAGCTGCCCAAGATGCAGTGATTTATTTTATCGGAAAATAATTTGCCAATGGGGGGTGCTAGATAGCAGAATGGGCTGTTAGTCCTTCCTGTTAATGGCCAAATTAGAGTTCAGGGGAGCATGAGGGTCCCTAAAATGATAGTAGGCGGAGGGCTCCTTCATATCCAGGTGACGGTGCCAGTGCCAGTTCCATTTAATTCTCCTCCTGGATCAAATGTTGTGCTGAAATTAGGAATGCACTGGCCTGAATCCATTATTTTGGGATTCCCAATCCTATGTGAAAGATTCAGCCGAATACCGAACTGAATCAGAACCTAATTTGCATATTCAAATTAGGGCTAGTAAGGGCCAAAAAGAAAAAAAAACATTTTTTACTTCCTTGTTTGTGTGAAGAAGAGTGAAATCATTTTAAAGATTTGGATTTCGGCCGAATCCAAATCCTGCCGAACAAAGCAGAATCCTGAACTGAATCCTAGCTGAAATAATTCTCCTATCCTCATTCATTGAAGCAATTGAGAAGTTCCTGATATAATCCTTAAAGCCGGCAAATCCTTTCTCTCATCTCCGTCCCTATTCATATTGTGGAGGACACAATAGACTAGAGGTCATTTAACTGGACACGGTGCAATATTTATCCTGTCTCCTCTTCAGTTCTCTCCACCAAGCATACAGAGAATATACATTTTTCTAGTTTTTTTGGTGCCTTTCCAATAGCAATTTGTGCAGCATTTGCCAGAAACACATATGGGCACTCTAGTGAGTCGGAGAAAGCTTCAGCTGTCTCTCAAAGCAGGAGTGCCCCATGTCCCGCGTCCCCTCTCCGACTCATTAATTGAGAGATTTATGTGCAGTCCTGTTTGATTAATGTGGATTTACAGGGCATGAAGCTTGTTTGATGCTTATTTATGATCGTTGCTATCATCATGCTTAATTACAGTGCCAGCATTTTAGCAATTAGTTTGTACTCAAGATCTTGATGATTCCAAAAGACTTACATGGGGTACGGACCATAGTAGGGGAACACGGTCATTGTTATATTTCATGAAGCTGGAGTAGGGTTGCGTCTTGTCAGTATTTTACTGGCCCAACTCATAAAACTGCTCCTCTGTGGCAATGTTATTAATGGGGAAAAAATATAAAAATGTAGGAATATTTTTTTTTTTTAAAGAAAAGATATCAATATTAGCTGGGAGGCATCCATTTGAATAGTGATAGCACCATTATACTAAATATCGGCCTTATAGCATTATGGGTTGGTCATTTGTGTTGGCTGGTGGTCTTGTTACTTCAATAGGATTGTTGTTCAACAGGGAGCCATATACATACAATAAGTACATACCTTGAGATGAGGGCAAGTTCATGAAGATGAAAGAGTAAGGTTCCCCCCTCACCATAGGTTGTGATTTGATGATGACCTCTTTATCTCAATTCCCTTCAGGAAACTCAACTGAGCCAGAGCTGCCTTCACTATATTATCTGGGGTAGCGCCCAACTGGTCAAAAGATCTCCTGCACCTATGCTGCCAGATCTGGTACCGTGTGCATACAATTATGATATAAATTGTCTCACAGTCCAGTGGGTGGTGTATAGTGGGAACCCCATAGGCTGCATAGTTCAGACTGTTCAGGAGTGGGATAATAAGAGCTGCTGCCATCTGACTATACACATCCTTGGTCATTGGGCACAGGGTCGGACTGGGCCGGCGGGACACCGGGAAAAAACCCGGTGGGCCCTGGCTCTTTTGGGCCCCGTCGGCCCAGACCCGCTCCCTGCACTTCCACCTTAGCTCCAGGATCTCGGTTGTACCAGTATGCACGTGCATGCGCGTGGGGGGGTACCGGGCCATAGCCGCTCCCTGCACTTCCTCCTGTATGCGCGCGCATGCATGGGGGGGGGCCAGCTTACTGCAGTTTCTGTTTACCTCCGGACCCCGGTCGCGTCGCAAAAGGTATGCGCGCACAGGAGGGAAGATGGGTGGTTTTCCGACTGATAGGACTTTGCGGCTGTTGTACCCAGGGGATGGTGTGGGGGGGCCCCTGAGGCTGCGGCCCAGTGGGCACTGGGCCCCCCAGTCCGACGCTGATTGAGCAACTGGCAAGAAAGTGCTCCTGGGTCTCCACCTCTCCATACCCACAGGGGCAATCTTTGCTGCCAATGGTAAGATAAGTCAAGTTGCCTCAGACATAGAGTACCTAATATCTAAGGACAAAGAAAAGGGAAAGTGTTGGAAGAATTTTACCTGTTCTGCTCAAATTCGAACACTAGATAGATAACTATTATACAGGCCCAGATTTTTGGCAAGACAAAACCGCCCAGCCACATCCTAAGGAGCACTGGGCACACATGGCACGTGAAGGCAGGTGGGCACTAGGACCATGCAGCATAGGGGCGCCACAGAGGGAAATCCAGGCCTGTTTATATATAGAAATTTTTTTTATTTAAAAGATCACTTTACATTAATCAATTCAATTCATAAACAGTTCACAAATCATACAATAAAACAAAAATAACCAAAAAACCTACAAACCCACCCATACACCCTCCAGCCCGCAGAGTCCATCCCTCTGTCCATTGGCAACTTTTCCATCAAACACACCAAATCAAAGGCCAGTTTGAAAAGTCTTGGATTGTCCATATGGCCTTCCGTCCCCCACCACCAACCCAAATGAGCATTCCAGAAAAGTCTTTCCTGGACCAAACTTCTCACCCAACAAAAACAAAAACACAATACTTTCGTATTCATATTCTGAATCCAGGCTACAGAAAGCTGCACCTCCAGCCTACAGAAAAAGAGAGGAGCAGTATCAGTGCCCAGGGTGCCATATACATACAATAAGTACATACCTTGAGATGAGGGCAAGTTCATGAAGATGAAAGAGTAAGGTTCACCCCTCACCATAGGTTGTGATTTGATGATGACCTCTTTATCTCAATTCCCTTCAGAAAACTCAACTGAGCCAGAGCTGCCTTCACTATATTATCTGGGGTAGCGCCCAACTGGCCAAAAGATCTCCTGCACCTATGCTGCCAGATCTGGTACCGCGTGCATGCAAGTATGATGTAAATTGTCTCACGGTCCAGTGGGTGGTGTATAGCGGGAACCCCATAGGCTGAGTCTGCTTAGTTCAGACTGTTCAGGAGTGGGATAATAAGAGCTACTGCCATCTGACTATACACATCTCTAGTCACTGGGCAACTGACAAGAAAGTGCTCTTGGGTCTCCACCTCCCCACACCCCCAGGGACAATCTTTGTTGCCAATGGTAAGATAAGTCAAGTTGCCTCGGACATAGAGTACCTCATATCTAAGGACAAAGAAAAGGGAAAGTGTTGGTAGAATTTTACCTGCTCTGCTCAAATTTGAACACTAGATAGATAACTAATATACAGGCCCGGATTTGTGGCAAGACAAAATTCTAGTGGCGGCACACCGCCCAGCCACAACCTAAGGAGCACTGGGGACGCACAGCACGCGAAGGCAGGTGGGCACTAGGACCATGCAGCATAGGGGCGCCACAGAGGGAAATCCAGGCCTGTTTATATATAGAGACAGAGGTAAGGGAAATGTATTGGAAAGGTTACTGCCTGCTCTGCTCACATTTCCCAAAAATAGGAAATGATAGCATATTAGATAGATGCCTAATATATGCTTATTACTTATAATAATATTATATTTTTTTTTTGGGCTTTGTATGTTCAGTTAAAACTGTATTATTTACTCTAGATCATAACTATTAAGACCCTTGTGATGACTGTGTCTGTGAAACAACAGAACATGACGCCATGAGCCCCTAATAGTAAAAGAATGTAGAGAAAGCTCAGTGTTAATGTGCCTGCCGTTACTCATTTGCCAAACAGAATATTCAGATAAAAAGAATCGGGAACATTTCACTTCTGTTCAGCAAATGTTTCTCTACAATAAAAGGAGAAAATAAAGCCGTTTGTTATGCAATTACCTGTTATTACAGCTGATCTCTAAAGTGGTTACGTGACAGCGAGTGGCGGTGCAACCGTTTAGCAGAGCGCTGCAATTATTTCTGAGTTTAAAATTAAAATCTGGGGAATTTAATAATTTAATTCAATAATCGCTGGAAGTGTATGTTAAAGTTCAGTTAGATGATTAAAGATATTACATTTTCACTGGTATTTGAAACCAGCGTTAAATACAGAGGGAAATTTATATGCAAATGGACTTTATGGAATGTATGTAATGAAGCCGGCTCTGTATTGTGAATGTAACGTTATGTAAATGTAACCTAAACAAATAACTCCTTTGCCTTGGAGGTCCAAGTGCCTTCGTTCTTCCCACTAGAAAAGGAGATAAATGGGGGTATAAGAAGGGTTTTATGTACATTTGTTTTATGGTTAAATGTTCTTTATTATGATTACATATAATATTCTCTAGATCACATTGTGGGACAGGGAATTTCCATAGTGTAGAAGTTTCTGGTAGGAGGTGGTCCCACAATTATAACTGGAGGAGGGAATTGCCCTGGAGAGAAGATATAAAGAATGGAAAAGTTGCCCAGGTACAGGGGCATGTGGGCCACTGGGAAAAGACAGTGGGCCCTGACCCTCGTGGACCCTGCAACCCAGACCCAATTCCTTCTTGCTCTTCACCATTGCTCCCTATCTGCCCTCTCTCCCCTGATCGCATCAAAAGTAAGTTGTGGTTCACCTTTAAGGTACCTTTTAGTATGCTATAGAATGGCCAAGTCTAAGCAACTTTTCAATAGGTCTTCATTATTTATTTTTTTATAGATATTTGCCCCATTCTTCAGCTTTTAAATGGGTGTCGCTGACCCCATCTAAAAAGTGAATAGTCTGTAAGGCTACAAATGTATTGTATTGCCATGCTGAGAGCCAATTACAACACCATATTCAAGTTACTGTAGGTCAGCTAGTGATAGGAGCAGGGGTGTAACTATAGAGGAAGCAGACCCTGTGGCTGCAAGGGGGCCCAGGTGTTATAGGGGCCCTAATTCAAATATTTCGAATAAATATTGGTAAAACAAGTCAACCTCTAAACATTTGGGGGGCCTGAAAAATAATGTGCTGTGGGCCCAGTAATATCTAGTTACACCACTGGATAGGGGAGTAGTGACCCGTAACCCACATACTTACCCTCTTGGACTCGCTACCCGACCCAACCCACAAGTACCTTATTCGCAACCGATCTGCTACGCACTGACCATCAAGAAACAGGAAGTGCTGTCATTGTAAACTGGAAGTGACATCATTAGAAGTAGGCATGATAAGAAAAAAGGAGTAAAACTCGGTATTGAGAAGACCCGCGACCCGACCCGCAATCCTGGAGAACCGCGGCCCGCATCTATACCGGCTCCCGAAACATCTACCTGCAACCCGCAGGGTACCACAGGTTTTTGCGGGTAACCTGCGGCTGCGGGTACCCAACCCGTTGCAGAGCTCCCCTTAGTGGATAGAGCTGGTCATAAAAGGCCATTTCGATGAGCAGTTTTGAAAACATTGGTCTTATTGACAAAATGATCCCTTATAAATAAAATCACCTTTAACTTAACATTTAGTATATTATAGAGAATAGTTAACAAGAACATAGGGAGCGCAATGCTTTGCCATCATTCACTTCTGAGATAAGTGTTACAGTATCTTGGTCCCTAACTGCACATTTGGGAAGGGAACGGAACAGTATTTTAAAGATTTACGCGGGCAATCTAAAATTCCTTATAGGTAGGTAGGGATGAGAGAAGCAGATCTGCTCAGCAATGATGGGCGAATTTATTCGACAGTTGCGAATTCGTGGTGAATTTCCGCGTTTCAGCTCTGCCGAATAAATCTTCGAAATTGAGGAACAGTTTCCCCTTGTGTGCAGCTACATAGAGCTGAGTGGATTAGAGATCAGCCTACAAAATGCAAAAGCAGGACAATCTTTACTCCGCTTGGGGAAACTGTTCCTTTAAATGCAGCACTGATTTCAGTGCATCTGCTTTTCTCTGCCTCGTTAATATTCATTAGGCGTGTAAGGAGGCAAAATGTAAATTGTTAGATAGTTAATGCAGGGGTTCTCAACCTTTTTACCCATGAGCCGTACTTAAGTATAAAATAATTTTGAAGAGCAACAAAAACATGCAAAAAGTTTGGCAGTATACGTGTTTTTTATGCAACTAAAGCTTGCTTTTTAAGCCAGAAATTCAAAAAGAAGCACCTGTTTGGAGGCCACTGGGAGCAACATCCAAAGGGTCGAAGAGCAACATGTTGCTCAGGAGCTACTGTTTGGGGATCACTGAGTTAATGTATAATTATTTGGGCACTAGGTGGCAGTGCTTCCTAAGTTGAACTGTGAAAGTTGCTGGTATGAAAAGTGAATAAAGCAAACAGGAACAGGAAATGTGGTGGGCAATCTGGCAGTGATAGAGGAAGGAACAGCAGTCATTGTTAGGAAGAGGTGAGGAGAAAAGATTGTGCCGCTATCTACCTGTTGCGAAGGAGTCACAGGAATAAACTACAACTGTTTAAGAGAAAGTCTTCCATACCTAGTGTTTTAAGGTTACGGGTGGAGGGAACGCTAGTGTGCCCTCGGGTTAGGGCTACACAGGGCCAAATACAGAGGCTGAAATACAGAGGCCCCTACAGCAGGCAGTAGCTACTTTCTTCTTTGTGTCGGCTCTGGTACGAACACACCCAGTGGATTTGGGAGTGAAAGTCTCGAGTTTCTTCACCAAAATCTGCTGAATCTGTTCACGATGGAGTCGACACAATGCGTTGGGATTTGAACAGAAGAAGGAGGCTACTGTCTGGTGTAGTACGGGTATTATGTTCCCCAGATACAGAATGTACAGTTTAGTTGAGCATCAAAAGTTAGTAGATCAATCAATAAATTGTTCTTGTTAACTACTCTCTTAAATTAAAACTGAGCAATGCCCTGTCAATACTTGCCAAAAAATATAAAAAAAAAACAGGTTGGTTGTATTCAGTTGTTGGATATTTTCAGTATGTACTAATGGGGTATCAAGCCAACAGCCCTCCGACTCAACTGCAGCTCCCAGCAAACTCTAGTTGCACTCTGAAAAGTAGATTTGCTTCATTCACTTAATTGGCATCATCTATTTCCGTGTGACAGAGGGAACGCAATGCTTTGCCATCATTCACTTCTGAGATAAGTGTTACAGTATCTTGGTCCCTAACTGCACATTTGGGAAGGGAACGGAACAGTATTTTAAAGATTTATGCGGGCAATCTAAAATTCCTTATTGCCTGATTACAGAAATGTTTGGAGTGCATTATACTTTGTAGTGATGATCAATTCTTAGGAGAAAATTAGCCCCTAAAAAATGTTTCTCTTGGATCATAGTGTTGTTTCTAAAGGACATTTGTTGTGAAATATAATCAGGACGGGGCTGAAAAAGAAAGGCCACTTGTATGCGTGTGTTTCTATAGCGCATCATTATTTATCAGGAGGGGTGGAACATCGAAAGAACATTCGACAAAAAAGAAAACATGAGCCACTTTCCTAAAGAAGCTGCTTCTGTAGTGAAACGCATGGGGTGTGGATAGAGATATGAGGATCTGGTGCCGCTTTGCTACAAAGTAGTAGCGAAAAGTTATTTACTAAACTAAAGTTATTTCTGGTCAGGGATTTTTGAGAAAAAACTTGAATTTTTCAAGATTTATTATACCCTGAAGCTGCAAAAAGTCGGAATCCGAAAAACCGGCATCTCAAACCTGTAGAAGTCACATAGAAGTAAAAGGGCAGATGCCCCTTTACAATTTGAAGATGTTGTGGTCTGCGATGGGTTTTGTTCGATAATCTGAAAAATTAATTGTTTTTGGGTGATAACCTGAAAAAATGGAGCGTTTCGGGCGTGAAATCTGAAAAATTTGTATGGTTTAGGTTTTTGCTTGATTTTATCGAGTTTTTTCCCAACCAGACTTTTTTTGAGTTATTTTATTGATAAACAGTGTCGGACTGGCCCACAGGGATACCAGGAAAACTCCCGGTGGGCCAAGGTGTCATTGGGCCCTCCTGCTTCTAAACCTTTGGCCGATTTCATGGCCATTTCCTATTTCTATGAGAACAAAGTGGCTAAATAGGTGGAATAATAGATTATAGTAAGAAAACAGACTAGGAGAATAAAGGTTGATTGAGGAGATGAAGATTAATAGTACTGAGAGTGGCCCCTGGTCTAAGGTTTTATGGTGGGCCCCTGGTGTCCCAGTCCGACACTGTTGATACATAAATAAGATAAAATCGTGGATGGCAGTTTAATAAAGATATGAGATAAATTCAAGTTTTAGTAAATAGTAAATAACTCCTTTATTATGTTATTGAATGTCTAATCAATGCTTCAGTTGACCTCTTTTTTCTTTTTTTTATAGTTTTTGAATTATTTGCCTTCTTCTTCTGCCTCTCTTTCTAGCTTTCCAATGGGGGTCATTGACCCCCATCTAAAAAACAAATACCCAGTAAGGTTACAAATGTATTGTTATTGCTACTTTTTATTACTCATCTAGTCAGGCCCTCTCCTATTCATATTCCAGTTTTTCATTCAAATCAATGCATAGTAAATTGGACCCTAGCAACTAGATTCCTTTCATTGCAAACTAGAAAGCTGCTGAATAAAAAGCTAAATAACTGAAAAAAACAACAAATAACAGAAAATGAAGACCAATTGCAAATTGTCTCAGAATATCACTTTCTACATCATACTAAAACTTAATTTAAAGGTGAACAGCAGCTTTAAAAGGTTCTCTCTCCAAAGGTTTAATTTTTGTGTTTTCTGCACCTACTTTCTTGGTGCTGGAATCTTGTACCTACAGTATTTAGCCCAAGTATGTTCAAGCAAAGAAAGAGATACGTGACTGTGGATTGAACAAGGTCCTATAAAGAGAATTCTCTACAACTTAGAGTTGGTAGAGCCAGTAGAACAGTGAGACCTCACACAAGAGAATTTATTTATTGAGACACAACAGAGAGGGATGTTTCTAATAATCCCTTTAGTAACAGAACATGAATCCAGTCTTCCTTGACTTTTCTGTTCTGTAACCTCTAAGGGCTTTGTATGGGGAACCTCAGGTGCTGGAACAAGATATTGGGATTAACTAAAGTTATAGCACTGTGAGAGCATGAAACAAATCCATACTACATAAGGCACAGCATTTCCCCTTCAGGCATGAATGTTGAGGAGAGTGCCCACAGCACCTCATTCTCCCACACACCACAGCACAATAGGTCATGCCATTCACATCATGTTCAGGTTTAAAAGGTGAGATTAAAAAAAAGTTAATTCTTTAGTGAAATATAGAGAGCCATATATATATACTGTATATATGTATAGGTATGGGACCTGCTATCCAGAATGCCTGGGACCTGGGGTTTTCTGGATAACGGATCTTTCCATAATTAGGAACTTCATACCTTACATCTACTAGAAAATCATATAAACATTAAATAAACCTAATAGCCTGGTTTTGCCTCTAATATGGATTATTTACATCTTAGTTTGGATAAAGTACAAGGTACTGTTTTATTATTACAGAGAAAAAGTAAATCATTATTGAAAATTTAGATAATTTGGAGTGGGAGACGACCTATCCGTAATTCAGAGCTTTCTGGATAACGGGTTCCCATACCTGTTAATACTATGGAAGATGGGTTCTCCATGGGAGGTGAGGGTCAGCTGAAAATGTTGCCCCCAGGTCCGACAGCATTTTTTTTAACATGCCCTGAAATGATTAAAATGGCCAGGCAAATAAAAGCAAATAATTAAAGACCTATGACAAATAAATAAAAATCAAGACCAATTGAAAAGTTTGCTAAGAATGGGACATTCTATTACATACTAAGCATTAACTTCATTTTAACAACTACCCCTTTAATCTGGAAGGGGGGGGGAGTGAAAGCCAAGGGTCAGAAACAATAAATAATAAAACTATGTCTTTGGGCAATTGCATTGATTTTGTTTTGTGTTGTCCAAAGGTATCCCCCAGCCAGGTCCCAGCTGCCCCTTAAAGGAACAGTAACATCAAAAAGTGAAAGTGTTTTTAATTAATAGAATAAATAATGCAGTGTTGCCACTTGTAAAACTGGTGTGTTTGCTTCAGAAACTCTACTATAGTTTATATAAACAAGCTGCTGTGTAGCCATGGGGGCAGCCATTCAAGCTCAGGATACACAGTAGATAACAGATAAGTTCTGAAGAATCCCATTGTATACTACAGAGCTTATCTGCTGAGTATCCTGTGCCATTTCTCCTTGTTCAGCTTTGAATGGCTGCCCCCATGGCTACACAGCAGCTTGTTAATATAAACTAAATTATAGTTTCTGAAGCAAACGCAGAACTTTTACCAGTATAGGACAACATTATATTTTAATTCTCTAAAACACTTTCATTTATTGGTGTTACTGTTCCTTTAACATCCTCAGAGAAGTGATTGTGTAGCATTGCACTGCCAGCCATGGTGAGTGAGAGGCTGCTATTAGCTAAAATTGATGATATGAAATGGCAATTGTGGAGATAAATGAATATGCAGCAAATGGAAATTTGCATTGAACAAGCTGTGCTGCTATTAGGAGAAATGAGCAGAAGGCAGAGCAAAGGAATATTGCTTTTATATATAAACTGGTAACTGAAATGGTATTTATTCCTATGGAAACTCATGTACAGTGGCAGTGTCTAACTCTTTACTAGTTAGTAGAATCAAGGAGAGTTGTGCTTAGTACAGGGAATACCTATACTGCCATAGTTTTATGGTATTTCTCTGTACAGGCTATGAGCAAACTTAGGGGGCTGTTCCTGCTGAATTGTGCTTAGTACAGGGAATACCTATGCTGTCATAGTTTTATGGTATTTCTCTGTACAGGCTAAGAGCAAACTTAGGGGACTGTTCCTGCTGAATTGTGCTTAGTACAGGGGAATACCTATGCTGCTATAGTTTTATGGGATCTCTCTGTACTGGCTATGAGCAAACTTAGGGGCTGTTCCTGCTGAATTGTGCTTAGTACAGGGGAATACCTATGCTGTCATAGTTTTATGGTATTTCTCTGTACAGGCTATGAGCAAACTTAGGGGACTGTTCCTGCTGAATTGTGCTTAGTACAGGGGAATACCTATGCTGCTATAGTTTTATGGGATCTCTCTGTACTGGCTATGAGCAAATTTAGGGGCTGTTCCTGCTGAATTGTGCTTAGTACAGGGGAATACCTATGCTGCCATAGTTTTATGGTATTTCTCTGTACAAACTATGAGCAAACTTAGAGGTCTGTTCCTGCTGAATTGTGCTTAGTATAGGAATACCTGTGCTATCTATACAGGCTATAAGTAAACTTTCTGTGTCATGGAAACAATATGGTAGCCCCTACCCATATGTGTAAATACAAGTATACAAAGAAGAGTGCTCTGGATACTGGGTGCACACAAAACAATGGTGTATAATATACAGGTCTTTGCAGGCAGATACTTGATATTGAAATGCTAAAGAGTTCAATTCTGTGAGAGGGTGAGAGTAATCCAACTCCCAGTTCCCCTTTAAGTGCCAGCTCTGAAGCCGCTGTGTGTTTATTAAAGGTGGGTTTTGCAAGATGCTGTCTAACAGTCTCCATGGTTAATTAAATTTCATTTGAGAAAAAAAGTGTTTGATTCGTACTTTTTCTGTGCCTTCAGAGCCCTGTGCAAAGTAGTAGTTTAATCATTTTTCCTGCAGCTTCATCACTTTGGAGGAGTCTGTCCTTGACGCCGAGTTATCAGACGGGAGCTGCCCCTAGGCTTTTAATTTGATATTTATGTAAGAGCAGGAGCACACTCGCTATTCTGTCTTTGCTGCCAAGTATTGGGCTTTATTTAGGGAGACAGCCGATCAGTCACTATTATTTCGACAAGGGAATCTAATGTAACTGCTGAGAGGGGGCGGCGGGAGCAATTCTGCAGTTACTTTGGCACTTTATTTCCATATTTCACATCTCTCCCTCAATAAACTTCAGACTGAAGAGTAAGTGTGCTCTGTTTGTTTGTTCTCCCTCCCACCCTAACTGTTTGTTTTTTTAGAGATCCAGCCCAGTCTTTTATAAGCAATGGACTTTCACACAATTGGGGCTTATTTGCTATTGTGTACTTAGTGCAGCAAAGTTGCACAATTTGTCATTACCCCATCAATATATAATACCCATTGTAAGCAGCAGTCCTGTTCTGCTTTATGGCTGAGATTCTAGCTATCTGTATAACAGAGCATTCTGTCCCCGTGGCTGCACAGATCTTATCTGATCCCTACTGTAAGCAGCAGTCCTGTCCTGCTTTATGGCTGAGATTCTAGCTATCTTTATAACAGAACATTCTGTCCCAGTGGCTGCACAGATCCTATCTGATCCCCATTGTAAGCAGCAGTCCTGCCCTGCTTTATGGCTAAGATTCTAGCTATCTTTATAACAGAACATTCTGTCCCAGTGGCTGCACTGATCGTATCTGATCCCCATTGTAAGCAGCAGTCCTGTCCTGCTTTATGGCTGAGATTCTAGCTATCTGTATAACAGAGCATTCTGTCCCAGTGGTGAAATTGCTCCTCCATTTGCTGCTGTAATACTCTCTACTGATTTGGGAAGGTTCCGGCTTTTAGTGTCCCATCTCTGCACTCTGGGGTCCAAAACTGCTCGGCGTACTCAAGGTGAGGCCGTAGTAGAAATCTCTAGAGAAATTTAGCAATGCTTGCATCCCTTTACTCATGCCCTTCTTTATACATTAGGCTACTTTATTAACTTGAGCAATTGCTTGGCACTGCCTAGCGTTGCACCGTCTGTTATCCACAATAAGCCCCAATTTCCTCTCATGTTCTGTGGCCTAAGCATAATTCCTTGTTATTTAAAACAGTATTCCCCAACAAAAATCTCTGTTAATCATACTGCTCTATGGATAGGTCCAGCCAATATACTCTGCCGAGAGTAAATATGTGCAAAGCCAAATTATCATCCCTTTCCCATTCTGTAATGCATCAGGGAATGGATACAGGAGAAACAATCGGGTGCTGATTTGTTTTCCTACCTTATTATCAGACCCATCTAAAGTCTCCCATGAAGAATGTAGACAGGAATTTTGACCCTAAAGGCAAATAATTGTGATTTTCAACTTAGACGCCAGAAATATTTTGCATTGCTCTGGTTTTCCATTCTGCTTATCAGAAATGGCCCAAAGTTTGTTTTGCTAAATTTAATTTCTTTTTCTGTCTCAGTGACACTAATCCTATCTAATACCCATTGTAAGCAGCAGTCCTGCCCTGCTTTATGGCTGAGATTCTAGCTATCTGTATAACAGAGCATTCTGTCCCAGTGGCTGCACAGATCCTATCTGATCCCCATTGTAAGCAGCAGTCCTGTCCTGCTTTATGGCTGAGATTCTAGCTATCTGTATAACAGAGCATTCTGTCCCAGTGGCTGCACAGATCCTATCTGATCCCCATTGTAAGCAGCAGTCCTGTCCTGCTTTATGGCAGCTGAGATTCTAGCTATCTGTATAACAGAACATTCTGTCCCAGTGGCTGCACAGATCCTATCTGATCCCCATTGTAAGCAGCAGTCCTGCCCTGCTTTATGGCTGAGATTCTAGCTATCTGTATAACAGAGTATTCTGTCCCAGTGGCTGCACAGATCACATTCAAAGTTAATTTGAAAGAGAACATCCCAAAAAAAACAAAACAAAAAGAGGTTAAATCACTCCAGTCTTACCAACTATCCCATCTATACAGAAAGTTGTCACTTTTTATAACTGTATCATTTGGATGCGTGAAGAGAAAACAAAGGCGCGATATATCAATACTTTCCCATCTGTTAGAGAATTGTTGTGAACGTTTTGTCATAACAAAGAAGGTTTTTCCTTTGCTAACAGAACGCCGGTGTTTATCAGTGTTTGGCCTGTCGTGTAGATTCATTGTTACAGCAAACAATTTTTTATATTCTCTTTTGCCACAAATTAGCATAATAATTGCACAACAATACAGACTGATGGGGGGGCGTGGCCTGACATGGTGGCGAGTGCACGCACTTTCTGAGAGCTCCACAACCTAGGTAATAAATCCCCGATAATTAGCACTTTTAATTAGCCTGCTTACTACACTCGGGGTCATATATACCTCAAGAGACTATTGGCAACACTATGGCGGGGCAACGGAGGCAGCGGGTAACGATGTCTCCATACCTGCATAAAACAGGCCGAGCGGAGAGGCGCATGGCGCTGCAAGATGGCGCAGACGAGGATGATCAACGCGACCACCTTCCCCCCCAGCCCTCACCGAAAGCCTCACGACACAACTCTGACTCCTCACAGCGACAGCTCCAGGATGACTGGAGTGAGCAAATTGCGGAGCCACTGGACGGAGCGAATGGCGACACCAAACATGGCGGCGCCTCTCCACATTCTTCCTGGGCGGGCTCGCAACAAGATGCTGATTCACCACTGCAGCTTAATACAGGTCAGTCGCCAACCTCTCCCCAACACCCGCAGGAGCAATGCCTATATGCCCCGGATCCAGGCCTGTCTTCCCAGACCTTGTTAGAACAGGGCCCGGACCTCGACCCAGCTACCGCAAGGGCCCTCACTACGCAGTTACAGGCACTTCAGGCTAACCTCACTACAGCCCTAACTAAGGCGGTTACAGAGGCGGTGGCAGGGGCTCTGCGGGAGATACACACAGACATCTCAGAGCTAGGGGGTCGCACAGACAAGCTAGAATCCATTACTGACGCCCTTATCCAGAAGCAAGCCAACATGGAGGAGGATAACATGACCCTTCGGGATGAGCTACAACAACTCAAAAATATGTACGAAGACCTAGAAAACAGGTCTAGACGTCAGAACCTCAGAATTCGAGGGGTGCCAGAAGACATCTTGCACAAGATATCCCAGGGTACCTCGGTGACCTGTTCTCTGCAATATGCCCAAATACACATCCTAGTCAGTGGAAGTTGGACAGGGCACACCGCTCACTGGGCCAAAAACCCCCCTCCACCAAGCCACCTAGAGACATAGTGACTTGTTTGCATTATTTTAAACAAAAAGAACTGATTCTAGCTCAAACCCGAGCCAAGCCAGAAATCACACACCTTGGCCACAGAATCCAAGTCTTTGCAGATATTTCTCCAATCACCTTAAACAAACGCAGAGAACTTAAACCAGTCACTGCAAGACTCAGGGAAATGAAAATTCCATATCGTTGGGGTTACCCCTTTAAATTAGTTGTGCAACGCCAGGGGCACACATATATTCTGCAAGATCCGGACAATACGCATAGCTTCCTTGCGGCTCTGGGTCTCCAAGACAAGTCATCACCTAATATACGACACGAGGCGACAAACTCAACACTCCGACCTCAGTGGCAGCAGATCCCACGATCATCACCTTCTCATCAGATGTCATCATTCCCAGCACCACCCAAGGATCATGGAGGCAGACTATCTAGACCGGATTGAGACCACCCAGGGCTATGCCTTTGGAATTAACCTACTCTTCAGGATTCCACATTCCAGATACACCTCCAACCCATTTTGTTATGCTCTCGAGAGGTTGCGCTTGATGTGTAACACCGCCTAGATTCACCTCTCCACGATTGATGTCCGAAACCCCCCTGTGGAGCATGGACATCTCCTCCAGAACTCGCACCACTCCAGTGTGTGAGTTCATTACTGAGACTGATAACTCTTTCCTACAGTTTTTTCTCTCTTTTTTCGATTTTTTTTTATCCCTGGGTTAATCCCCAGTTTATCCAACTTCCTAGTTCTCCAATGGGACCTACGCAGACTAACTGTTTACCTTTAATTGCTGTCATTACGGTTTATTGTCTTTAACTGCTTATTCCTCTTGCCAAGGGCCTTGATCTTTGAATTCAGCCTATGCAGGGAAGCCGTCCAGGACCATGTCTTCTCGGATATCTACCATCCTGAAAACACACCTCCAGACCACTCTAGGGTGTTGAAATTGTTCACTTCGATCTCTGTGGACTATCTTCACCATAACAGGTTATATATCTGTATCTTTAAATGTCTCATGTTTTTTCTCCCAAACAATTATGGTGGTTATTACAAGTTTAAACTGTAAAGGTCTTAATACTATCGCTAAGCGATACCTAGCCTTGCGAGAACTGCGGCTCCACAAACAGACGTTGCGCTGATACAGGAGACTCATTTCTCGCAAGACACATCATGCAAGTTGCAATCTAAGTACTACCCAACAGGTTACTATGCATCAGCCGACTCCAAAAAAGCAGGGGTGGCTATCATTATACATAAAGACTGCCCATTCCAAGCAACACAGGTCACCACCGACCCCAACGGGCGGTACATAGTGCTAGAAGGGACTATCTCCAATACCCCTATTCTCATTGCGAATATATATGCGCCCAATCGAGGCCAAATAAAATTTCTTAAGAAAATACTCAACAAAATTTCTGCCTCTACCTTACCATATAAAATTGTTGGGGGTGACTTTAATATCTCAGCCACCCAATATATGGATAGATCAACGCCCTCCTCGGATAGAAATGCCCACACACTATCCAGAGATTTCCGACAGATCCTCTGTAAAGCTGCCTTGTTCGACTCCTGGCGTATAGATCACCCACGGGGCCGAACAATATACATTCTACTCGGCAATGCACAAAGTGCACACCCGCCTAGATTATTTTTTTATTACGCAACCTTGCCTTAGGCTCCATTATACTGCAGACATTGCGGCAATCACATGGTCAGACCACTCTCCGGGTCATATTGACACTAGACTTGTACTCTACCCCCCCTAAAATAGCTCACTGGAGACTCAATGAGACCATTCTAAATGATCCGGATACGTTTGACAAAATGGAGACGCTGCTAAAAGAATACTTTGTCTTAAATGAAGGGTCGGTTCAATCTCTAACCACAGTCTGGGAAGCCCATAAGGCCACTATGAGAGGACATTTCATAGCTCTATCTTCCGCTAGGAAAAAACTCCAAACGCAGCTACAGAAGGATCTGTTAACTCGTTTAAGGAATCTAGAATCCCTATACAATAATACTCAGTCCGAGGCACTACTTCAACAGATCATTGATGTTCGAAGCCAGCTAGAATCCACAAAGAAATAGCAGTCGAGAAAGCGCTGCTTTGGACTAGGCAAAACCTATTACGAGAAAGGGGACAAGCAACATACTATTTTAGCCCGCAAGTTAAAGGATCAGAAAGCCCACACTACCATCACAGCAATTAAGGATGAATCAGGGACATTAAGGTATAAGCCGGACCACATAGCAGCACAGTTTCACAAATACTATTCGGCCCTTTACAATTTAGGCCATAATCAACCAACAGGCTCCCTGCTCCCTACCCCTTCGTTGCCAGATTTCCTGCAGCAAGCAAACCTACCCAAATTCCAAGAGGAAGACCTAGACATTTTAAATGCAGTGATAACCCAGGAAGAGATCTTAACCACTCTTAAAACTCTCCCAAATAACAAGGCCCCAGGCCCAGACGGGCTACCCTATCAATACTACAAACAATTTCGTTCTACTCTCCTGCCATATCTAACCAAACTCTACAACAGCTACCTCCAGGGCACTTTAATCCCCCCCTCTGATCAAGCATCATTTCTCACTCTAATACCAAAGGAAGGTAAAGATCCAACGGTGTGCACTAACTATAGGCCTATTGCTTTGCTGAACACAGATCTAAAGCTATTTTCTAAACTCTTAGCAAACCGTCTGGCCCCACTGTTACCGAGACTTATAAATGCTGACCAAGTAGGTTTTGTATTGGGCCGACAGGCAGGAGATAACACAAGGCGGGTGATAAATCTACTAGACATTCTAGAGACGCAGCGTAGACAAGCACTGATTCTAAGTTTAGACGCAGAAAAGGCGTTTGACCGCCTAAACTGGACATATCTCTTCACCCTTCTTCAGCATCTTAACCTGGCTGGACCTTTCTCCAAGCCTTACGTGCCTTATATAGTACCCCCACAGCCTACTTGAAGCTACCAGGCCACTCTAACGCCCCAATTAAGATCTCGAACGGTACTAGGCAAGGGTGCCCACTATCACCTCTCCTTTACGCACTGAGTATAGAGCCGCTAGCTGCCCATATACGCAATCATGTAGATATCAAAGGAGTAGAGGTAGGCCCTGAGCAACACAAAATTGCTCTCTTTGCTGATGACGTCCTTCTAACATTAACCAACCCACAAGTGTCCCTTCCTTCCCTGCATAGGCTGCTAGATATCTACAGCATGCTCTCAGGATATAAAGTTAATGTAAACAAGACTGAGGCGCTCCCTCTATCCATACCCACCTCATCTCTGGAAGCCTTACAAGCTACGTTTAATTATAACTGGAAAAGAGATTACATCACTTATCTAGGCACTAAAATTACGCCCAAGTATGGGGACCTTTTCAAACATAACTTCCTACCTTTGATCCAGGAAACAAAGTCTAGACTCCAGAGATGGGCTGGATACTCTATCTCATGGATGGGTAAAATAGCCTCCTTAAAATGTCCATTCTCCCAAAATATCTTTACCTCTTTGAAACTCTGCCCATTGCTCTCCCCATGCAAGTACTAAAAGAGATCCAGACATTATTTCATTCCTTCGTGTGGGGCAAAAAGAGGCATAGAATAAACCGGAATACTCTAACGGCCCCGGTTCGGAAGGGGGGCATGGGAGCGCCCCAACTTCGACACTACTACGAAGCAGCCCAGATCCGACAGGTATTGGCATGGTCACGATGGTCCTCAACCATCAAATGGGCAAATATCGAAGCACTCCAATTCCTTCCGTACCACCCTAACGCATGGATCTGGTCTGACCTGGGGCAAGCTAAGCCTAAAATACAGATGCTTAAAGCCACTGAGCATACAATTAAGCTTTGGTGGAGATTAAGATACAAGCGTAAATTGGCATCCAACCCGTCTATACTACTCTCCCACCTAGGCAACCCCCTTTTACACCGGCATTATCTTCCCAATATGTACAGAACTGGACAGGTACCCCTTTTTTTACCCTGAGAGATTTCACTCAGCAGGCTAATGGTTCATTCCCTACAAAAGAAGTGTTGAGAAACAAAGCCCCAGATCTCTCACTCACTTGGTACGAATACTTTCAACTAAGACATTTCTATACCTCCTTATTGGTACCGAGGGAGAACCCACTCACTCCCTTTGAACATTTGGCTGCCCATGGCCTACCTCAAAGGGTCTTATCTCCTCTATCTATAAGATACTAGTTGACCCTCTCCTGGAAACAGGCTATAAACATAGCTATATGCGAGACTGGGACACTGTCATGGGGAGGCAGATTGAGATTAAAGAATGGGAGGCGATCTGGGACAACACCAAGCGTGGGATTACTTGTGTTAGGCAACAAGAGAACATCTTTAAAGTCTTAATGTTCTGGTATCATACCCCAGTTAAGCTACACAGGTTATTCCCGGAGACTTCTCCTAACTGCTGGAGAGAATGGTGGTCACAGAGGAGACCTGCCCCACATATTCTGGGGTTGTCCCCAAATACAAACATTCTGGGACAGTATACTTCTGTTGCTGAATCAGGTAACCCATCAAACCTTGGAAAAATGCATCTTACATGTGCTTCTAGGGAAACCGTATAAACAGCTCCCGAAGCATACACAGAAGCTAGTCAACCAGATTCTGTCAGCAGCCCGCATCTCAGTGGCAGCCAAATGGAAGACCCCATCTATCCCTTCCCTACATGAAGTGAAACAAAGGGTTAATGTTAATAAACGATATGAGTATAACCTGGCAAGAATGCACAATACAATTCCACTATATTTAAAAGTGTGGTCATCCTGGGACCTAGCATTTGACCCAGCCTAACTGTGTCCCATGACTTGTAACTAATGCACCACTCACAGCTTTATCTGGTGAACTAGGATCCCCCCCCCCTCACCAACCCCAACCCTACCCTTCTAGTTGGACTACTCGGTCCCCAGCTCTCTTTTTTGTTTAATGTTTGATGTGTCAATAAAGGCTCAATGCCGAAAGCTTAATGTATGGACTACTATGTACAGCTTAGCCTGTGTATGCACTCTTGGAATATTATGATAAATGTAGCAAGATAGACCAGATCCAAGGCACATAGCGAAAATGTATCATTATTCATACTATTGCACTTTAAGTCATAAAAGGTTGTAAACGTCATTTTGCCTTTCCTACCGTCTTTCCTTTTTTTTCCCTTCTGTAAATCTCTATTATTATTTTTGAAACTTAATAAAAATTATAAGTTACAAAAAAAACAATACAGACTGATGATACAGTGTTGCAGAAAAACTTCTTTCTATAAACATGTCGCACCCACAGATCCGTAATCTCACACCCCACTGTGGGTTTGTCTGAGCTCATTCCTCAAATCAGAGAGACTTATACACTGGGTACCCTAGAAAATAAAGAACACAGGCTTATTACAGGAATGGCACCTGTTATCGAGAATGCTCAGGACCTGGGGTTTTCCAGATAATGGGTCTTTCTGTAATTTGGATATTCATACATTAAAGGGCAGATTTATTAAGGGTCGATTAGTAAATCCGAATGTGAGATTTATCACACTTCAATCATGGAAACAGTTCTGATTTGAATATTCGCCACCTAAAACCTGCTGAGTTAATTTACAAGTCAATGAGAGAACCATTTGAATATATTAATTGCCTTCCTGGCATTCGTTTTTTTTTCAGAGGGAAAACTCAATTAGAATTTGATTTGAATTTTTGGGTCGGGACTTTTCGATCGAATATTAGGGGGCCCATTTACTTAGTTCAAGGAATAGGAATAGAGGAAAAAAAGTTTGAATTTCGAATGGTCGAATATGGCTACTTCGACCATTGAATGGGCTACTTCGACTACGACCTTCAACTTCGAATCAAATGATTCGAACTTAAAATCGTTCGACTATTCGATAGTCGAAGTACTGTCTCTTTAAAAAAAATTTCGACCCCCTAGTTCGCCACCTAAAACCTACCAAGGCCAATGTTAGTCTATGGGGAAGGTCCCAATAGGCTTCCTAACAATTTCCTGATCGAAGAAATATCCTTCGATCGATGGATTAAAATCCTTTGAATCGTTCGATTCGAAGAATTTAATCGTTCGATCAAACGATTATTCCTTCGTTCATTCGAGCGTAGGAATAGCGGTAAATCCTTCGACTTCGATATTCGAACTCGAAGGATTTTACTTTGACAGTCGAATATCGAAGGTTAATTAACCCTCGATATTCGACCCTAGGTAAATGTGCTCCTAGATGTTGGAATGTTTTCTTAAATAACCTCCCATTCGAGTTGTGAGTAAATTGAATTTATTAGAGTTAAAAAAATCCAGATAAATTCGAATTCGACCTTTGATAAATGTGCCCATGAGTCTACAAGAAAATCATGTAAACATTAAATAAACCCAATAGGCTGGTTTTGCTTCCAATAAGGATTAATTATATCTTAGTTGGGATCAAGTTCAAGGTACTGTTTTATTATTATAGAGAAAAAGGAAATCATTTTTAAATATTTGGATTATTTGGATAAAATGGAGTCTATGGGAGATGACCTTCTGTAATCCAGAATACTCTTCTTACTGGGTTTCTGGATAATGAATCCCATACACAATATTAGGTTAGTATGTCCTCAGTGCCATAGTTTTCCTTATATAGAGAACAAAGGGCCAGATCTAGTGCTGGGCAAATTTGTTGCATTTTGCCAAAAAAATTGCGAATTTCCAGCGAAATTTGTGAAACGGTGAAAAATTTGTGAAACGCATTAAAGTCAATGTTCGTCAAAATGTTTTTTGACGCGCGTCAATTTCGGTGCCTGCGACAAATTTTATACTTGCGCCTATTTTGTCCAAATGCATTAAAGTCAATGGGCATCCGGATAATTTTGACTCGCGATAATTTTTATGCGTGCACCTATTCTGACGCGCCCAATTTTTTTGAACGCGGCAGAAATTATCAGATTTTTGCCCGACCCAATTTTTTCTGACTTTTTAAAAGATAAATAATAAGGTTCATTCGAGCAGTCAGAGTTGATCGGATTTTTATGTTAGAAATACTTAGAAAAATTCGGACCTTGATAAATAACTAGGGAGGCACCGAATCCACTATTTTGGATTCAGCCAAACCCCCGAATACTGAACCGAATCCGAATCCTAATTTGCATATGCAAATTAGGGGTGGGAAGGGGAAAAGATTTTTTACTTCCTTGTTTTGTAACAAAAAGTCATGCGATTTCCCTCCCCGCCCCTAATTTACATATGCAAATTAGGATTCGGTTCGGCCGGGCAGAAGGATTTGGCAGAATCCGAATCCTGCTGAAAAAGGCTGAATCCTGGCTGAATCCCGAACCGAATCCTGGATTCGGTGCATCCCTATAAATAACCCCCTAAAAAATAATATAAAAGTGAATTAAACCCAATAGGCTGGTTTTGCCTCCAATAAGGATTCATTATATCTTAGTTGGGACCAAGTCCAAATTACTGTTTTATTATTACAGAAAAAAAGAAATCATTTGGAAAAAAACTATTTTTTTTAATTAAAATGGAGTCTATGGGAGATACAAATTATGGAAATATCCCTTATCCAGAAAACCCCAGGTACCGAGCATACTGGAAAAGATTCCATACCCAAATTACTGATTTCTGTTGATCTGTACACTTATGTCTAATGAACTTTTACCAGACTTTCACTTTTTAGTTGTGGTTTGGGGGAAGGAGAAGAGAAGAAAAAAAGATGGTGAGAATAGTAACAGAACCGACAAGCAGGATAATAGAAACTTCTGCACAAAAAGGACATTTTGAGTAAGGAGGAATCTCTTTTTGATGGTTTTCAAGAGAAGAAAAGCAGATGCGGGGAGTCAGTATGTGTGCTGAATTCTGATAACAGACTCCATGGAGTTTCCTCCTGCTGATGTGTCTGTTTTTAGTATGAAAGTATGAAATAAGTTTTATGTTGCCCCAGGGTCTGGATAAAGTTTTGGAGCTTGTATCAGGAAAATAAAACATCAGCCTCAGCGTGGGAAGACTTTTCGGTGATTCTGGCATCAAAAGAAGAGGTTAAGATTGTCACAAAACAGAATCTAAAAAGAAGAGAATTTTTGGGTAGTGGTGTGGAATATGAGTGGATGCACATGATGTCGTGCAGAATCTTACATTTGTCCTTTTTTGGGAAAGAGAAAGGAGATTATTTCTTTCTATTATTTAAAATGTGGTTCCAAAAGGCATTTGACAGGGGGATTATTGATCCTTAAAGGAGAACCAAACCCTTTATATTAAAATCCCCTACCCCCCTACCCTAAATAGACCCCCTTCCTGCTCCCTCCCCCAGCCTAGGTGCCACCTCGGGCAAATGTCCCTAACTCTTTACTTACCCCTCATTGCAGATACAGTGCTTCGGAGGTCACGGGCGCCATCTTCTTATTTCCATAAATCTTCGTGAAGTGAGCGCCATATCGGCGCATGCGCAGTTGGAGCAGTCTGCTGTTTTTATTTTTGTTTACAAAATCACGGAAATTGTAAAGCGCCGGAAGAAGACCCGAAGATTATCGAAGAGAAAAAGATGGCGCCCGTGAACTCTGATGCGCTGAATCTGCAACGAGGGGTAAGTAAAGAGTTAGGGGCATTTACCCAGGGTAACACCTAGGCTGGGGGCAGGGAGGGGGTCTATTTATGGTAGGGGGATAGGGGATTTTAATACAAAGGGCTTGGTTCTATTTTAAAGACACATTAGAATGTGGCCGAGTAAGATGAAGTCTTTGAAGCCTATTTATTCAAGGTGGAATTTTAGTGGTGTGAGAGCTTTTTCCAACCATGATTAAATTCTATTCATCTAAAACCACAAATGCCATGAAAGTATTCAAAAGATCTAAATATAACAAGTACATTCGAAAAAAAGTGCTGAACAATCCGAAAACAATCCGAATATCTCTAAAACTTCTAAAAATTTGAGTTTTTCGGACAATTACAAGCAAAAAAAATCCAAAAACCCTCTAAAAGTTTGAATGGTTTAAAAAAATAGGATCAACGCAGCTTAAAGAAGGGGTTGGACATTTTTTTAGCAATTGAGGGAATACAGGGTTATGGGAGATAGCTCATAGTCCAAGTTGATCCAGGGACTGGTCCGATTGCCATTTTGGACTCAGGAAGGAATTTTTTTCTCCAATGAGGCAAATTAGAGAGGCTTCAAATTGGGTTTTTTTACCTTCCTCTGGTTTAACTAGCATTTAGGCAGGATATATACAGACTTGATGGACTTTTTTCAACCTAACTTACTGTTACTATGTTTCTACACATCTGAAAGGGTAGGATCAAGAATGACGTTGGAATCTACAAAGATATTGGAGTCCTTCATTTCAGCCAGAATGGTCTGGGAGGAAATTAGCTACAATGTCTGTTGAAGTAGTATCAGTAGAGTTGCCAGGAGTCTGACTCTCGAAGAGGGATTGGGGGCAAAAAATTCCCCTGATCCTTTCCAGAATTGGAAGAAAGACCTGTTTGGCCAATATTGTTGACTGAGGGGGGGTTGCCTTGGTGCCTTGGTGTAGAAAAGTCGTATTATTTCAGCTTGTACAGACAAAAGCCTTTGGAAAAGGAAAAGGAATGGACAGACATTTTTTAAGGGTTAACCCGAGACCTAATATGGATAATTTGGACTTTTCCCCCTTTTGACAGCAGATGTTGAGAAGAAGGTGGGAAAAAACAGAACAACAACAAAAAAGAGTTTGGGACCACAAGATTTGTTGGGACCAATTTTAAAGCAATCAGTATTTTATAAAAAGTTTACTTCTGTCAATGAAATGTTCCACTTTAATACTGCTATCAAAGGGCAAGGAGGAATATTCTGGATTGAGAATTGGAGGCCAGTTACCCTGCTCAGTTTAGATAGGAAGATTCATCCAAGGATCCTATTTTATATACAGGTACTTTGCTGTTGCCTTGTTAATGCTACACTGTTAAGAGGTGAAGCCTTTTTGGGTGATTCTAAATTTCAGAGAAGCTTTTTAGTCATGCAAAATCAATGCCCAACTCTTTTCATACCCCTCGTTGCAGATTCAGGGCATCAGAATTCATGGGCGCCATCTTCTTCTCTTCGGTAATCTTCGGGAAGAGAGAGGCATGTTGGCGCATGAGCAGAAAGCCAAGGAAATTTCCGAAGCGCCAAAAGAAGACCCGAAGATTACCGAAGAGAAGAAGATGGCGCCAGTGAACTCTGATCTTCTGAATCTGCAACGAGGAGTAAGTAAAGAGTTAGGGGCATTTACCCAGGGTAATAATAATAATAACAAAAAGGATTTGTTTCTCCTTTAACAGTAACCAGAGTTTTGAATCAATGACTTCCTAGAACGTCTTGATCAGAGGAAGATCTTGGGAGTTACCATTGGGAGGAATGATATCAGCAGGTTAAACTGGAAAGAGAAACTGGATGCTGGTTTGGCAAAAGTCTGGGATCTGGGATAAAGAACATGTTTCCCTGTGGAGAACTGTATCAGGTCTTGGGTATCATGTACTGACTAAAAGGCCTAATACAATATAGTGAAGAAGGTGCAATAGCAAATGTCTTTAAAGTTGCTAGTACTTTATACAGTATTTTGAAGAAAAAAAACTAGATACATTTTACAAAGTGAACTAATGTTCCTAATAAAATAAGTAATTCCTTTGAGCTGTACTGCTCTTGCCAAAAAATATAATCGTATAGTAATGAGATGTCTTGTAATAACCATTCCACTGTTCCACACATAGATTAGTCTTTGCACTGATGATTGTTTTAATGATTCATTAAAAATAAAGCTTGTTAAATGTTGAAATTAGAATCTCATTGGCAACAACTGCAGTTCTCTGTGAAAGATATGTATTATGGGCATGGGAATGGATAGCAGGTATAGTAGGGAGAGATGGTGCCTATAGTAACAGTGGATAATAGTCTCTGGGAAGGGAGTTTGACTGTGGGATAGCAGGTATAGTAGGGAGAGATGGTGCCTATAGTAACAGTGGGATAATAGTCTCTGGGAAGGGAGTTTGACTGTGGGATAGCAGGTATAGTAGGGAGAGATGGTGCCTATAGTAACAGTGGATAATAGTCTCTGGGAAGGGAGTGTGACTGTGGGATAGCAGGTATAGTAGGAAGAGATGGTGCCTATAGTAACAGTGGGATAATAGTCTCTGGGAAGGGAGTTTGACTGTGGGATAGCAGGTATAGTAGGGAGAGATGGTGCCTATAGTAACAGTGGGATAATAGTCTCTGGGAAGGGAGTTTGACTGTGGGATAGCAGGTATAGTAGGGAGAGATGGTGCCTATAGTAACAGTGGGATAATAGTCTCTGGGAAGGGAGTGTGACTGTGGGATAACAGGTATAGTAGGGAGAGATGGTGCCTATAGTAACAGTGGGATAATAGTCTCTGGGAAGGGAGTGTGACTGTAGGATAGCAGGTATAGTAGGGAGAGATGGTGCCTATAGTAACAGTGGGATAATAGTCTCTGGGAAGGGAGTGTGACTGTGGGATAGCAGGTATAGTAGGGAGAGATGGTGCCTATAGTAACAGTGGGATAATAGTCTCTGGGAAGGGAGTGTGACTGTGGGATAGCAGGTTTAGTAGGGAGAGATGGTGTCTATAGTAACAGTGGGATAATAGTCTCTGGGAAGGGAGTGTGACTGTAGGATAGCAGGTATAGTAGGGAGAGATGGTGCCTATAGTAACAGTGGGATAATAGTCTCTGGGAAGGGAGTGTGACTGTGGGATAGCAGGTTTAGTAGGGAGAGATGGTGCCTATACTAACAGTGGGATAATAGTCTCTGGGAAGGGAGTGTGACTGTGGGATAGCAGGTATAGTAGGGAGAGATGGTGCCTATAGTAACAGTGGGATAATAGTCTCTGGGAAGGGAGTGTGACTGTGGGATAGCAGGTATAGTAGGGAGAGATGATGCCTATAGTAACAGTGGGATAATAGTCTCTGGGAAGGGAGTGTGACTGTGGGATAGCAGTTATAGTAGGGAGAGATGGTGTCTATAGTAACAGTGGGATAATAGTCTCTGGGAAGGGAGTGTGACTGTGGGATAGCAGGTATAGTAGGGAGAGATGGTGCCTATAGTAACAGTGGGATAATAGTCTCTGGGAAGGGAGTGTGGCTGTGGGATAGCAGGTTTAGTAGGGAGAGATGGTGCATATAGTAACAGTGGATAATAGTCTCTGGGAAGGGAGTGTGACTGTGGGATAGCAGGTATAGTAGGGAGAGATGGTGTCTATAGTAACAGTGGATAATAGTCTCTGGGAAGGGAGTGTGACTGTGGGATATCAGGTATAGTAGGGAGAGATGGTGTCTATAGTAACAGTGGGATAATAGTCTCTGGGAAGGGAGTGTGACTGTGGGATAGCAGTTATAGTAGGGAGAGATGGTGTCTATAGTAACAGTGGGATAATAGTCTCTGGGAAGGGAGTGTGACTGTAGGATAGCAGGTATAGTAGGGAGAGATGGTGCCTATAGTAACAGTGGGATAATAGTCTCTGGGAAGGGAGTGTGACTGTGGGATAGCAGGTATAGTAGGGAGAGATGGTGCCTATAGTAACAGTGGGATAATAGTCTCTGGGAAGGGAGTGTGACTGTGGGATAGCAGGTATAGTAGGGAGAGATGGTGCCTATAGTAACAGTGGGATAATAGTCTCTGGGAAGGGAGTGTGACTGTGGGATAGCAGGTATAGTAGGGAGAGATGGTGCCTATAGTAACAGTGGGATAATAGTCTCTGGGAAGGGAGTGTGGCTGTGGGATAGCAGGTTTAGTAGGGAGAGATGGTGCATATAGTAACAGTGGATAATAGTCTCTGGGAAGGGAGTGTGACTGTGGGATAGCAGGTATAGTAGGGAGAGATGGTGTCTATAGTAACAGTGGATAATAGTCTCTGGGAAGGGAGTGTGACTGTGGGATATCAGGTATAGTAGGGAGAGATGGTGTCTATAGTAACAGTGGGATAATAGTCTCTGGGAAGGGAGTGTGACTGTGGGATAACAGGTATAGTAGAGAGAGATGGTGCCTATAGTAACAGTGGGATAATAGTCTCTGGGAAGGGAGTGTGACTGTGGGATAGCAGGTATAGTAGGGAGAGATGGTGTCTATAGTAACAGTGGATAATAGTCTCTGGGAAGGGAGTGTGACTGTGGGATAGCAGGTATAGTAGGGAGAGATGGTGTCTATAGTAACAGTGGGATAATAGTCTCTGGGAAGGGAGTGTGACTGTGGGATAGCAGGTATAGTAGGGAGAGATGGTGCCTATAGTAACAGTGGATAATAGTCTCTGGGAAGGGAGTGTGACTGTGGGATAACAGGTATAGTAGAGAGAGATGGTGCCTATAGTAACAGTGGGATAAAAGTCTCTGGGAAGGGAGTGTGACTGTGGGATAGCAGGTATAGTAGGGAGAGATGGTGCCTATAGTAACAGAGGGATAATAGTCTCTGGGAAGGGAGTGTGACTGTGGGATAGCAGGTATAGTAGGGAGAGATGGTGCCTATAGTAACAGTGGGATAATAGTCTCTGGGAAGGGAGTGTGACTGTGGGATAGCAGGTATAGTAGGGAGAGATGGTGCCTATAGTAACAGTGGATAATAGTCTCTGGGAAGGGAGTGTGACTGTGGGATAGCAGGTATAGTAAGGAGAGATGGTGCCTATAGTAACAGTGGATAATAGTCTCTGGGAAGGGAGTGTGACTGTGGGATAGCAGGTATAGTAGGGAGAGATGGTGCCTATAGGAACAGTGGGATAATAGTCTCTGGGAAGGGAGTGTGACTGTGGGACAGCAGGTATAGTAGGGAGAGATGGTGCCTATAGTAACAGTGGATAATAGTCTCTGGGAAGGGAGTGTGACTGTGGGATAGCAGGTATAGTAGGGAGAGATGGTGTCTATAGTAACAGTGGATAATAGTCTCTGGGAAGGGAGTGTGACTGTGGGATAGCAGGTATAGTAGGGAGAGATGGTGTCTATAGTAACAGTGGATAATAGTCTCTGGGAAGGGAGTGTGACTGTGGGATAGCAGGTATAGTAGGGAGAGATGGTGTCTATAGTAACAGTGGATAATAGTCTCTGGGAAGGGAGTGTGACTGTGGGATAGCAGGTATAGTAGGGAGAGATGGTGTCTATAGTAACAGTGGGATAATAGTCTCTGGGAAGGGAGTGTGACTGTGGGATAGCAGGTATAGTAGGGAGAGATGATGCCTATAGTAACAGTGGATAATAGTCTCTGGGAAGGGAGTGTGACTGTGGGATAGCAGTTATAGTAGGGAGAGATGGTGTCTATAGTAACAGTGGATAATAGTCTCTGGGAAGGGAGTGTGACTGTGGGATAGCAGGTATAGTAGGGAGAGATGGTGCCTATAGTAACAGTGGATAATAGTCTCTGGGAAGGGAGTGTGACTGTGGGATAGCAGGTATAGTAGGGAGAGATGGTGCCTATAGTAACAGAGGGATAATAGTCTCTGGGAAGGGAGTGTGACTGTGGGATAGCAGGTATAGTAGGTAGAGATGGTGTCTATATTAGAAGCTTCTCACCCACAGCCAGGGGTGATCCTGTCCATTTTACCGTCTGAGATGGCCTTCCTTTTGCAGCCCCTATTCCTCCCCACGGCACTCATATTTTCAGCGCCGGAGGGGGTCGGAAGCAGTCCACGTCGCTAGTGCAGAGAGCGCAAGTACTCTCTCTGCACTAGAAGTGCCAAATTTCCAGGTTGAAAAATGAAATTTGGCTCTTAGTTACCAGGAGTGGCATTTTTGTCGCCCCTGGCAACCAGGGGCGCTCCCGCCGGAGGCGAGTGTCTCAACTCACCTCATTGGTGGAGCACCTATGCCCACAGCCAGCAACGTAACTACAGGGTGGTGGGCCCTGGTGCGGGAAGTGCCCCTCCGTACGCCTGGAATCACCCGAAATCAGTGGCGCGCGAGCTGCCAGGGGCCCTGTGGGGGTGCGGGCCCTGGCCCAATCGCATCCCCTGCTCCCCCGGTAGTCACGCCACTGCCCACAGCTCTCTGGAATTGAATACAGCCTGTGCAGCAATACTAAATTTCAGGTTGAAAAGATATTATTGTATAATAAATAATAAGTATCGAATGATAAAACATATCTGGATACAAAATCAGTAATTTATATTTGAACATTTTGTAGAAATACCAGCACTATAAATAAAAATGGATGATAAAATCTAAGATTTACAGGTGAATATAAACCTTATTTATTTTGGAGCTCTCATTACAGATTCTCAGAGATTTGAAATGATCCTTACAGGAGAAAAAAAGAAAGCTATGATGAAACCTTCACTATAACCATAAATTTTTAGCCCAAACTTCTCCGCTGGCGTTTTCTCATCAGCGGGAGGTTATTTAAACTCGTCGCCGCTCACTGGTAGTAACAAATGATTACAATCTAAAGGACAATTTTACAGCATTTTCACAATTCAATTGCTCTTTGATCCGGCGGAATCTTTCCAAGTCGCTATAAGTTACACACGGCTGGGATGGTGCCAGGAGATACTGGGCTTTCTGTCTGCAGATCTGATAGAACAGAGGATCAGCTTTGAAGTATGCATTTTTGTAGTTAAATAATGCAAATTACTATTATGCCTTTAAGGACACAAGAGACAGAACAGGCAGTGGGTCACGCAGTGTCAGGACTGGGTTAGGACTGGAGGGTCCTGTAGTTGCAGCCCCATCGTGAGATACGGGTCTGGGTCGGCGAGACTCACCAGGTTTTTTTCCTGGTGTCCCACTTGCCCAGTCCTACTCTGGGGTCAAGGAATCCAATGGTTCTGATTGATTAGCTGCCCAAAGCAGTACTCCCTGACCAAGCTGACTAGCTACTTTGAAAGCAGCTAGTAAGTTGCAGGTAAAACCTAATGTATAATGAAGCAATAGAATTCTTAATGAATCAGATGAAAATTAAGCATAGCACTGGCCAGATATGGGATGACTGTGACGTAGTTGGCCAGCTTAAATATATTGCAATATATGGACAAACAATCCCTGTTTTGTTTAAAGGGTAAGGCATTTTTCAGTAGCAGTATGCACAAAATGTCTTTGTCTTAAATATATTGATAATGGGTTGAGTGCAGAGGAATCTTGTATTTGTCTAGCTGCATGTATTGCCAAAGTATTGCATGTCGGTACTGCATGTCTCTGACCATGGAGAGGATTTGTAAACAGAGAATTAAGAACTACAAATTTGTTTAACTAGGCCATGGGCCCAAATCAGACCCCTTAGGGCCAATCAGTGGCACAGAACATTGTGCCTGTTTAAATATCGTGCAGGTAATATCTTGCATCACCCCAATGCTCTCTAACTTGCAAGTCTTGATGGCTGGGGGGGTTCCATTTACACATAACCTTAAAACCACTGAACATTTTTAAACTTTAGTTTTTCAGTATGGAAAAATGTGTTTGGCGGATTTCCTCTTTAATATTTATCTCTGGCTAATTGTTAAGGTGGCCATACACGGGCCAATAAAAACTGCCAACAGAACGAGTCAGCAGCTTATTGACCTGTGTGCGCATATGTTCGTTGGTGCGGTCCCGCAATCTGCTCATCTGTATTACCTTCATTATGATCAGATCATTGGGCTCTAGGGCCCATCATCGGATCAGCCTGATATTGCCCACCTTCAAAGTGGGCATATCGGGGAGAGATCCACTTGTTTGGCAAAATTGCCAAATGCGCAGATCTCTATGTATATGGTCATCCTTTAGAGGAAAAAAAAAGATGGTTTCATGACAGTCTTACCACTAGAGGGCACTATTGCACTGTAGATAATGGTTGAGAGTTGACAGGACTGCTGGGAGTAGAAACATTCACATGGGTACCAGGAAACATTCTCCCCCCCCATACAAACATTTATCTTATCTCTTCTCCATAACTACACGGCTTTACAAAATAAAATATTATAAACAACTTTTCTTTTTCATTGATTGTTTCCCTTTAATGGCTGTTTGGTGCAATTACATGATAAAGGAGCCTGTAACGAATAACATTTTTATTACAATCCTTTATACAGAACCAACGTGGTTGGTGGCAGTTAAGGAGATTATCATTCCCATCAATCCCTGCCCCATGAGCTTACACTCAGATCCCTATCACAGACAGTAGGGTCAGTTTATATAAGGAGCCAATTAACCTGCCTGTATAGTTTTATGATATGGGAGGAAACCAGAAGGGCTCTTAAATACGAACGTTTCTTAATGCGTTTAAGAATGCATGCTGAGTGTGAAAAAAGTGCATTGTTTGTATATGTGATAAAATGTAAATACAATGAAATGCAACTTGGAATGCTCATGAGTACAACCGGGAAAATTAAAATGAATTCAATCAGCGGATGCATTTAGGTGCACTCAAACCTGCATCCCAAAGTCACTCGTATAAAAAAAATCCCATGTATAAGAGCACTAAGCAGAATAAACCCATACAGACAAGGGTAACACATCACTCCTTGCAGTGCACTTGTAAGAAGAACGAAATGCAATTACTAAGGTTGTCACTGGAGGTCAGCAAGGTAGAACCTTTCCCCTGGAGTGTTCTGGGAGATAGGGTTGTCCATGACCATGGAACTGTTTAATAGAAGCTAGGACATGGGAAAGGCCTCTTTGGCACGAAACAACATCGGGACACAATAGAAGCCAAGAATCTAAGTTCATGGCCCACTGGCAGCAGAATGGCCTGTAAGACTAGTTAGTGGCAGGTTAGACCTACAGTAGGTTCCATAGGAGGTGAAAGGCAGAATGTCTAACCTAAGAAGGTGAAACATCTTTTGTTTAAATATTTAAATGTAATAAAGATGTTTGAAGGAAGGAGTAAAATGGACAGGAGGGAGGTGGTCTTTCTGGCATTGAGTTAGACAGGGACAGCAGCCTTGCTAGGGAGAGTTAGAAAGGGGTCCCAGCAAGTAGAAATGAATACCCTGTATTTTGTTTGTTATTGTTGAATAAAGTCGAAGTTTGGTTCACAACCGTGTCTTCCCAGTGTCTTCATCAATTTTATAAGCAAGGGAAGGTGTCAACCCACCAAGATGGTTAGTGGGACAATTACCTGTGCAAATACGTTGGCAGGTAGGGAAAAGGCTTGTGAGCTTAGGATAGTCCCAGGACTGCTGGTGAAGTCTGTTAAAGTCCATTTGGCTTGGAGGCCTTCTCGTATCCAATGGTGGCAACATCTTGCTAGATCTGGTACAGCCCTGACTGTTAATCCAGTTGATGTTATTGATGTATTTAGTGGCCACAAAGCACCATTCAGTTTAGTAAGATAAAAAAAAAACATGTGGCTGTTTGCTGCACACATTGCACCTCCATAATATTGCAGAAACATCACCCAAACATGCACAGAGGTTTCTGAAAAGTACAGTATTTCCCATGTTGCACCAACAAAACTAATAACCAAACTACTAGCGGCAAGTATATAATCTGAATATAGAGCTGCCAGTGGTCCACTACCATCTACTATGTGTATAGTGGCTAATAGTCTGTTTGTTCAACTTCACTGGTTCGATCAGACATGGTAAAATTGGTATAATATAAAAAAGGTTTCCATATATAATATATATAATATATATATATATATATATATATATATATATATATATATATATATATATTAAGGATGCACCGAATCCACTATTTTGGATTAGGCCGAACCCCCAAATCCTTTGCAAAAGATTCGGCCGAATACCGAACCGAACCTGAATCCTAATTTGCATATGTAAATTAGGGGTGGGAAGGGGAAAACATTTTTTACTTCCTTGTTTTGTGACAAAAAGTCAGGCGATTTCCCTCCCTGCCCCTAATTTGCATATACAAATTAGGATTCAGATTTGATTCGGCCTGGGAAAAGGATTCGCCCGAATCCAAATCCTGCTGATAATGGCCTAATCCTGGCCAAATCCCGAACCAAATCCTAGATTCGGTGCATCCCCAATATATATATGGTTAAGGAGAAGAGGAGCCTTCCTGTTTCGTGAGGTTAATGAAAACTTCAACAGCCCTACTGTGCAGATGAAGATCTTTTTGGGTATATCTAAAAGTGATCACATGGTCTGATGTTCTTCTGGTTAGGAAAGATTTGAGAAAGGTTTCTAATTGGTTTCCTAAGCAGAAGAACATCAGACCAGCTCTCGTTCTTTCTCCTGACAACTTCCTTGACTACTTGGTGGTCAGACATGTCGGAAAATGACCAGCAGGTGGTGCTGCTGTGACATATTAACAGTACATGTATCCCTTAATATCTTGAGATTAAAAAAAATAAAAATAAATGTACATTGGAAAAGTGCTTAGAATAGCAGCCTCATCAATTTTACATTGACTTATTTTTAAGGTTTACTTATCCTTGAAGAACAATCCTAAGTTCCCTTGAGTCTGTAGCACCACTAGAAAGATAAGGCAAGGGAGTTTTGATGCCCTACAATCCACTGAAGGCATATGTTGAGGTTAGTGCCCTGCCGAAGAATTATACATACGAGTCATGAGAATGCTTACATTTACCTGCAAAAAGATGGTCATGAAACCTCCACTGTTATCGCAAGTGAATGAAAGCCTGTACTTGGTTATAGGCAAGTAATTAGGTTTGGGTCTGGTTCCTTGAGGTTCATCTTGTTGTCAAGCCACTAAACAAATCTTCCATTCTCTTTCCATTGTTTGTGGAGTCGCATTGTCATTGTTTCCACTTCTCCCTTCATTTCAGGCAAATGAAGTCTGGCAGCAACTTTGAATGCATGATTATATGAAATCTTATGTAGTTCATCATCAAGAGAGCTGGATATCAGCGGATAGGTTACAGGCTCTCCGTGTAGCTCGGCCCGGGCTGATTGGAGGGAAGGAACTAGACGTTCAGGTTGTATGGGTTAAGACAAATTACTGTTATTATCATTGCTATTATTATTGAGTCTCCGTGACAATTATGTGCTCAGCATGGCCAGGATTCGAGGGAAGATAAAAAGGAAAATGCAACAAGGCAGAGAATAAAAGGTAACAACATTAGAAATGCAGAGGTTTAACCTTAAAAGGATTGTGCCATCTTTTTGGGGACAAAAATGATATCATAGAAGTGTTCAACCTTAATAAATGAGGACACTGCTCTGGTTGATCCCTCTCTACAACACAGACAGAGGTATCATTATCTATAGAAGAGAGGTTTGCCTTTTCCATTGGTTCTGTAATGCCCAGTCTGTGCATTTCTAATAAGTGCCATTTCTATTTCATCACAATGCAGTAGAATAACTCGCCTTTCCATGAACTTACATTGCACTGTTTTATTAAATTACTCATCATTATTGTTTCAATTTATCTGAGTGCAGTGACCATTATATAAAATAACATAGAGCTGAGAATGTGCCGGAGAGGTAATGAAAATAGCTGGCGGCCTGAGTGCATGGACTGACAGTTTGCAGAATACTTAGAAAATCAGTACAATATGTTCTAACACACGGGGGGTCATTTGCTATGGATGGTGCTGATCTATCTGTCTGTCTGTCTGTCTGTCTGTCCGTCTGTCTGTCTGTCTGTCTGTCTGTCTCTCTCTCTATCTATCTATCTATTATCTCTCTCTCTCTCTCTCTCTCTCTCTCTCTCTCTCTCTCTCTCTCTCTCTCTCTCTCTCTCTCTCTTCCATCTATCATATCATATATCTATTTATCATCTATCTATCTATCTATCTATCTATCTATCTATCTATCTATCTATCTATCTCTATGTCTTTCTTTTGTCTTATCTATCTATTATCTATCTATCTATCTATCTATCTATCTATCTATCTATCTATCTATCTATCTATCTATCTATCTATCTCTATGTCTTTCTTTTGTCTTATCTATCTATTATCTATCTATCTATCTATCTATCTATCTATCTATCTATCTATCTAATTATCTATCATATATCTATCTATTTGTCTGTCTGTCCATCTTCTGTCTATCTATTCACTAATCTATTGATTTATATTACCAAATGGAGCAATTTTCTTGACAGTGAAAGGCCTGCTGTGGAGGGAATACCATGGGCCCTATACTTACTGATCCACTCATTTTTTTTGCCGCAACCGCACACCCCGAAACCTCTCCCATAAAGAGACGACACCAATTTGTTGGATAATGATGGCCGCGGTTTCTTTATTAATTTTCAAGCACCACCAATACACTGTAATAATAATTAACTGTTTACAGAACAATTGACATTTTTATTAGACATAACATTCCATAACAGTTTTTTGCTACCCTACTTATTTCTGCCCTGTTCTGATTCCCTTGGGCAGATGGTCCTGGGATTACCATCCTGTGCATTGTACCTCTGCATCGCTGCCCCCTTCCTGAATTTTGTTTGCCCATCAGCCGCTATACACCGACTCGATGGTATTCTCAATTCTTTGCCACCATGGGACCGCATGCTCAAGTTGGCTACTTAAATAATGTTCCTCCTTCTCTTCCGGAACCCCTTCTCCCACTTTTAACTCCCTGCTTTCCCAGGACCCCTTCTCCCACTTTTAACTCCCTGCTTTCCCAGGACCCCTATGCTACCCTTATCTTCTGGAAGCCACCCTTGTCACACAATTCCCTGTCACTTACTATTTTAAACTCCTCTGCCTCCTGTAAGAAAAAAGAGGGTGGGAAGGGTGGGCCTGCTTCTGACCTGTGTGCTCCTCTGAAGGTAGGAAAAGGAAGTGGCTTCTCCCGCACTTTCTATTTATCCCCCAACCCCACCTGATCTGCCTGATTACTACTTCCCAATCCTACGTCTTCTTCCTCTCCCCCATTGCCTTAAGGTGGCCATACACGGGCCGATAAAAGCTGCCGACAGAACTTGTTGGCAGCTTATTGGCCCGTGTATGGGGCCCCTTGATCGAGATGGCCAGATCTCAATCGGATGGGACGAAAAATCCCGTTTGATCGCGGCCGCATCTATTCGTTGATGCGGTCCCGCGATCCGACCGCCCATTACTATTCGTTATGATCAGCCCGATATTGCCCACCTCAAGGTGGGCATATCGGGGAGAGATCCGATCGTTTGGCGACATCGCGAAACGAGCGGATCTCTCCGTGTATGGCCACCTTTACAGTCATGCCTTCTTCCACCCATACAGGCTCCATCATAACTTTATAATTCCATACAGCATATGCAAACAAATAAATGAAAGTTCATTCTTCTGAAAACAGAACAGAGCAGTCTTTTTGGTATTTTCTACTCAACTTCCTTCTTCCTGGATAGAAAACTCACTCCCAGCCCTACCCCTATTTTTACAGATGAATAATAATTCTAACCTCCTCCTGTGCAGACATCAGCCTGAGTGAACACAGCCCCTTTTATTCGCTACATTTGTTCTGGTTCAGATCATTCTGGGGGAGACATACCTTCGATTCCTACTTACTGTGCCACAATATATATATATATATGTGTTGAGTACATTGTCATTTAAACAGAAGCTAAGCAGATTTTTTTATTGTTCATATGCACATTTGAGTATTTCCCTCAAGGCATTACATCTCATTATGGCATGTTAACAACAGTTACCGCAGTTGAGAAATGTGCAAAATGCTTCATATCACAGCAGATTAGTCAGTTATATCTGACATATTGCAACAGAAAGATGTCATGTAAGTGTTGGCAAGCCTGCTACTGAGATCACATAGATACACATTTAAGCAGTAAGTAATCTGACCTGTTCTAAAAATTGGATTATTTTAATCAGCTCAGCAAGAATACAAGAAAATCCCTTCTTTTTCCACCCGTAAACTAACTTCCAAGTACAGGTATGGGACCTGTTATCCAGAATGCTCGTGACCTACTAGAAAATCTACTATAAAATGATGTAAACATTAAATAAACCCAATAGGCTGGTTTTGCTTCCAATAAGGATTAATTATATATTAGTTGGGATCAAGTACAAGCTATTGTTTTATTATTACAATCTTAAAGGAAATCATTTTTAAACATTTCGATTATTTGAATAAAATGGAGTCTATGGGACTATAATAATAATTCAGAGATTTCTGGATAATGGGTTTCCAGATTACAGAAAGGTCTCTTATTTGGAAAACTCAGGTCTCAAGAAAGGGTTGTGGCAGCACCTTGTGTGAGACTTCCCTCCGACAAATGGTCTTTGGTCTTTATTATTTATAATAATAATATATGGGGATAAGTCCTACTTACTCTACAAGACCAGACCATCCTGGAAGCCCAATCTTAAGGTCAGTTAGTCTCTGGTTTGTTGATTCAGTTAGATATGAACCACATCCTGGAGTGGGGTTTGGCCAAAATTTTAGCCTTTTTTTGGTAGCATTCGTATTCTGACCCTAATTATGACATACTTTTTAAAAATGATCATAGGACTATAGACCTGAAGTTGACATTTTTATCCTGTTGTTTTGTGTTTGGTGACAAGTTTCTTGGATTTCTTTTATCATCAATAGCCATTCCCAGACTCAAAAACTGTGTCTGGGGGGGGGGGAGTCAAATTGAAAGCTGGTTAGGGGAGAAGTCCTAATTCCTCTACTAGACCAGGAAGCCCAGCTTGAAGGTCAGTTTAAGGGATACTGTCCCTGTAAAAAATGTTTTTCATAGATAATTTTTTATATTTATTATTGAAATGTGGCATGGGGCTAAATGTGATGTTCATTTCCCAGGTGCCCTCAACCATGTGAATGCTGATAAACTTAAGTCACTCTTTACTGCTACACTGCAAGATGGAGAGATATCACCCCCTCCCTTCACCCCCCCCCCCCGCAGCAATCTATCTGCAACCTATCAACAGAACAATCTGCAGATAATCAGATAGCAGCTGTCTGACACCTGCTGAAGGATTTGTTTGCACTGCTAAGGGCAGAGACACACGTGGAGATTTGGAGAGATTACTCGCCCGGCGACAACTCGCCTCTTCTTCAAGCGAATAAACTCCCCGCAATGTTATCCCACCAGTGATTTCAATTCTAGCTGGCAGGGAGGCACTGCATGGGAGATTGGAGATTAGTTGCCCGAAGAAGAGGCGATTTGTCGACGGGCAACTAAATCGTTGTTCATCTAAAGCAGGGGTCCCCAACCTTTTTTACCTGTGAGCCACATTCAAATGTAAAAAGAGTTGGGGAGCAACACATGCATGAAGAAGTCCCTTGTGGTGCCAAATATGGGCTGTGATTGGCTATTTGGTAGCCCCTATGAGGACTGGCAGCCTACAGGAGGCTCTGTTTGGCATTACACTTAGTTTTTATGCAATTAAAACTTGATTTCAAGCTTGGAATTCAAAAATAAGCACCTGCTTTGAGGACCCTGCGAGCAACATCCAAGGGGTTGGAGAGCAACGTGTTGCTCACGAGCTACTGGTTGGGGATCACTGATCTAAAGCCTAAAAGTGTGGATTTGTTGCATCCCTAGAGTTATTACTTATACCCTCCCCATGATATTCTTGGGGATATTCCTATATCTATAGGCAGATACTGGACATCATAGGGGGCTTGAACCAAGATAGCACCTGATCTACAAGAATTTAAAGTCCCCTTTAAATCCTACTCTATAATAATTATAACTTAGAGAATCTCAAGCTATAACAGAAGGAGTTTTATGGACAAGTCACTTGGGCTGATTTATTTTGTTTCTGCCTCAATTATAACTTTGTTTTACTTGTGACTATGGTCTCACTGTGCCGGATTTTGCAAGCCCCCAGTGAAAAATAAACAGACATAGAGTATGAAAGCAGAAGCCTAGCGGGTAAATAGGGAGACTCGTGGGCAGCTCGGCAAAGTTTCCTTCTTCCAGTCCCCAAACAAGAATAGAAAACAAACTGATGATGAGAATTTTCCTTGTGATATGAGTGTAGCGTTTCCTACAGCTATCTCCTCTCACTCCAGCAGGAACATCTAATAAATCAGCGCAGCTTTTTATATTATTTTATATTGTTTGTTTTCTACTTGTCGTTGGGCTTGGGAAAATATCAGGCTACGGCTTTGCATATCCGCAATCATTTTTCTAAAATGTATGTAAAAAAAATTATAAACCTTCCCAGGGGCCAATATTCTTAAATAACTATTAAATGTAATAAATGAATCCTCCAAGCAAATGCACAAAAGAAATAAGCAATAAGGGTTCCCTGCCTCTTGTGTGATGTATTAAATGTTACCCCTCTGGTGTTAAAGGGGACCTGTCGCCCCAAAAATATTACTCCAAATCCTATTATATCACATTAGTCAAGCAAAATCAACTTTAATTACACTATATAAATTATTTGAATCTTGTTTCCTTCAGTCTGGGAATTCATAATTATAGCAAGCAGGCAGCAGCCATTTTGTCATACCTCCCAACTGTCCCTTTTTCGGGGGGACAGTCCCACTTTTGGGAGCTCAACCCGCAGTCCCTCATTTGTACTGGAAAGTCCCTCTTTTCTCTGCACCGAACAGCCAGAAAAAGAAACAAAGTTTCTCACTTTATTGGCTTTTAGCAGAGAGCCCAGAACAGCTAACAGGTGCAAATAAGATACTTTGTAACAATTTTGAGACAGAAAAACACAGTTTAGATAAGGAGAAATATTTTCAAACTTTCATAACCTGCCAAATTTTGTAAAACAAACATGGTAATTAGGGGGTGTGGCCACATAAAGGGGTGTGGCCAAAAATTGCTGTGCTACGTGCGGGAAAAAATATTTTGTCCCTCTTTTTACTTCCAAAATGTTGGGAGGTATGATTTTGTGGACACTGTTATTAAGGCAAGCCTTGCATCATATCAGAATAGGTAGCAGAATGGGGGGCCTGATGTCCATCCCCATGCCCTGGCTACACCTATAAGAGAGGGGGAATGTGGGGAGAGCAGTGACATCTAGGAAGTGCTGAATGGAAAATGAAAGTAATTGCCTGCCCCCCGCCCCTATGCCTAAGGCATGGAGGAGGGGCAGACAATATTTGATTGACAGCTGAGATTTTTAAATGCGTTTACAACAGCTATGAATGTTTTAATAAAAAAAAAATTGGATTTCATGTTTAATTTGAAAAGGACTTTTATTATACAGACTTTTATGTTGGGGGTGACAGATCCCTTTAGTATCTTATAGAATGCCCAATTGTAAGCAACTTTTCAAATGGTCTTCATTTTCTATAGTTTTTGAATTATTTGCCGTCTTCTTTTGACTCTTTCCAGCATTCAAATGGGGGTCACTGACCCATGCTTTGTAAAGCTACAAATTTATTGTTATTGCTTAATTACTCATCTTTCTGTTCTGGTCCTCTCCTATTCATACAACAGAGTCTAATTCAAATCATAAAAGAGCAAGAAAGTCTGGAGAGTCTTTGCATGTGTGTAGTTTTATTATCGCACTACATGTTTCGGACCCATCTGGCCCTTCCTCTGGTGCATGTTACAAACAGTGTCAGAAAAAATGGCTTTTAAGCCCTCCATTACCCATAAACCCCAAGTGTATCTACAGCTCCATCGTGTGGCCAGTAGACAGCAATACAACAGTATATTTTCAACATATGAATACTATGTTTCCATCTATTCATTTGTAACACCAATAGCAATTCAAGTAGTTTAACGATACAGTTACAATTATATTTCAATAGCTTTTAAATAGCAATCAGTTATTCTCACCATAGTCATATAGTTATAATATCCATTGTATCAGTGCCTTCTTGTTCGAGACAACTGTAAAAAATACATATACAGATTTTTAGTTAGAAGTTTACAATGTTAAAGTGAAGCCATTTTTCAGCGTTTTCAACAATTTCACAAGAATCATTTTCACAGAAAACATTTGAGACTCCAAGCTTCATTAATCCCGAAAGGTTCAATACAATTTAATCTTTCCATCCATCTAGCCTCACATTGTAACAGTGTTTTCTTTCTATCCCCTCCTCTTAGGGGGCGGTCAATTTGTTCAAGGACCATCCACCTAAGGCTTGCTGCATTATGTTTGGCTTCAAAAAAGTGTTTCCCAACTGGTGTTTGAGTTTTCTTTTCTGTTGGATTATATGAAGTGATGGACCTTTTGTGCTCACCTATCCTTGTTTTTATAATTCGTGAGGTTTATCCCACGTAAACCATACCACAGGGGCATTTTAGTGCATATATAACCCAATCAGTATTACAAGTAGAGTATTGTTTTATGGCAATTTTGTTACCATTATGTGGATGGGTGATATAGTCCCCTTTTATTATGGAGTTGCAGCAACTACAATTGAGGCAAGGGAAGGTGCCGTTTTTTGGGGTGCTCAGGAACCTTGTGTTCCGTTTTTTTACACAAATATCAGCCTTAACCAGATGGTTAAGAGATGTTTCTCCCTCTTTTGTAGGAAAAAAGTGGTTTGTCACGAAACAGTCTCCCAAACTTATGGTCTTTACTCAAAAGCGACCAATGTTTTTTTATGATGCCCTCAATTTGTTTGCTCAACGCCCCATACTCTGTCACAAATGGGATCCTTTTGTCCCTATTGGGTATTTTCTTTTCTTGTAGCAGTGTCGACCTAGATAGTGCGAGCACTTCATCTCTTGTTGTGCACAATCTATCATGATCATAACCTCTTTCGGTAAATTTATTGATCAGTTTATTGGAGGCTTCTACATATTTTTGGTCATCAGAGGCTATTCGCCTGATACGCAAAAACTGTCCTTTTGGTATGCCTTTTATTGTATTGGGGGCATGAAAGCTATCTGGCCTAAGTATATTGTTCCTCTCCAATGGTTTATTATACAATTCTGTCATGATTTTCCCTTGTACATTGCTCACATTTACATCCAGATAATGTATGGTCTCCTTGCTATACTCCGCTGTAAATTTGACTGTAAGATGCTGTTCATTTAAGTATTTAAGGAACTCAAGTAAGTGTGTTTCACTAGAGTTCCAAATTATGAAGACATCGTCCACAAATCTGTAATAGCACACAATGTGGTCATTATATTTCGTGTTTTCCAAAATCAACCGTTTTTCCAGTATGCACATAAAAATGTTTGCATAACTTGGAGCTAGGTTACTTCCCATCGCTGTGCCTTGGGTCTGTAAGTATTAGGTCTCATCAAACCTAAAATAGTTTTTTTCAAGACCAATGCCATTAGTTCCAAAAGGAAATATACCTGATGGTGGGAAATTTTCTCTGCCAGTAACATTTGTTCAGCACAATACATTCCCTCCTCATGGGGGATTCAGGTATACAGGGATTGTACATCTATGCTGCAAAGTATCCAATCAGGATTGATCATACCCAATGTCTCTAGGCGATTCAAAAAATCAGTAGTGTCTTTTAAGCACTGTGGTATTTTTTCCTCTAATTCAAATCAATGCATGATTGCTAGGGTAATTTAGACCCTAGCAACCAGATTACTGAAACTGCAAACTGGAGAGCTGCTGAATAAAAAGCTAAATAACTCAAAAAACACAAATAGTAAAAAATGAAAACCAATTGCAAATTGTCTCAGAATATCACTCTCTACATCATACTAACAGTGAACAATAGTGATTGGCAAATTTATTCACCAGGTTTGAATTCTCAGCGAATTTGCGCATTTTGCTGCCAGTGAAAATTCCGACGCCGGCGTCAGAATCAGCATCGGCGGCAATTTCAACGCCGGTGTCGATTAACAGACGCCCATTGACTTTAATGGGGACCGGCGTCAACTTTGACGCCGGTGTCCATTTTGACGCTGGGAAATGTGTGAAATTCGTGGCGAAGCGAAACGGGATAAATTTGCCCATCACTAGTGAACAACCCCTTTAATTGGCCAAGTTAAAGAAACCAAAAAGCGGTTATAGTTTTGCTTTAAGAACTAGCGATTTCCAGTTATATACTGCAGATTGTCTCAGAATATCACCCACTACATCAAACTAAAAGTTTTCTCAAAGGTGAACAAAATTTAGACTATAACCCTGTCATTGGTATAAATGGAACAGCACTGCTACCACTCATAACAAGCTCATTTGAGCATTTTTGGGGAATTCTTGTCAATGAAGGGAGGCATGGCGCCATCATTCAACTTGTTGGACGGAATTTTGGGGAAAAACACTACATTGTGGGTAAAACACATGGTGATTGCATTGAAAATTTGCACACTGCGGTGCAGGGTTGGACTGGGCCGGCGGGACAATCCCGCCCTACAGGCCCAGATCCGAACCCCACAGACGCTCCCCCAGGATGCTGATCTCCCTCCCCCAATGCACTGAAGGTAGGTTTAATTTACCCCCATTTGGGGGAGGGCAGGTGCGACAGCCCCTTGGGGGTGTGGGGGGCGGCAGCCCTGGTGGGCCCTGCACCCATCAGTCTGACCCTGCTGCAATGTGGAGGTAAATGACCCCAAATAAATACCTCCCAACTGTCCCGTTTTGAGCAGGACAGTCCCGCTTTTGACAGCTCAACCCCCAGTCCCAGATTTGTACTGAAATGTCCAGATTTTGCGATTTTTCTTTTGATTTGCTGCACTGAACAGGCAGAAATAGATACAAGTTTCTAATTTAATTGACTCTTGGCAGAGAGCCCAGAATACCTACTTAAAGGGGATCCATCACCCAAAAAAATTATTCAAAATCCTATTTTATCACATTAGTCAAGCCAAATGAACTTTAATTAATTATGAACTTTTAAATATAAAATTATTTCTTGTTTCCTTCAGTCTGGGAATTCATAATTATAGCAAGTAGGCAGGAGCCATTTTGTGGACACTGTTATTAAGACAAGCCTTGTATCATCTCAGAATCTTGTTTGTGCACCAGAATGGGGGACCTGATGTCCATCCCCATGCCCTAGCTACACAATTAAATGGTAAAGAGAACTGGGGAATGTGGGGAGAGCAGTGACATGTAGTAAGTGCTGAATGGAAAGTGAAAGTAATTGCTTGCCCCGCCCCTATGCCTAAGGCACAGAGGAGGGGCAGACAATATTTGATTGACAGCTGAGATGTTTAAATGAGTTTACAACAGCTATGAATGCTTTAATAAACAATAGAAATTGGATTTCATGTTTAATTTGAAAAGGACTTTATTATACAGATTTTTGTGTGTCAGTCCAACTTAAGGTACTTTTGTAACAGTTTTAGATAAGATAAGAACTCCTCACATCTTAAAGGGCAATTCACCTTCATTAGCAAAACTGTAATAACACATAAAAACCATAGAAATCCTAATCTTTATTAGGGGGTGTGACCACAAAAATGGGCATGGTCCAAAATTTTCCCCGGCAAATTTTTTCGTCCCTCTTTCTGTTTCCAAAATTTTGGGAGGTATGCAAATATCATGTTTAATGTTTCCTCCCACCCCTGTAGGGTAAGTTCAACCCATGAGCCCATGAACCTGGATGACAAATATAATTCCAAAGGCTGGATGTGTACATTGAACTCATGAAACATATCAGCAGTCATGTATTACGTGATGAATAAAGCGCTGATGCTGGGGAATGTAAATAAACACAAAATAATCTGTATATGTTTCACAGAGAATCTCTAGCCATTACTGAGTGATTATATATCAGTATAAGGAGCAGCCAGTCTCCTGCCTGGAGCACTAACGGGGCACACGTATCATTAATAAGAATGGGAGGGCGAGGATGTGCAGATACAGTGAGAGGGATATTGTCGGAGTTAATAGGCAGCACCTGCTGCAGAATCATTAATATAAAGGGTAGAACAAGCAAACGCTCAGATCAGAGGCAGAAACATCTGCCGAATCTCACCCCCTGCCTGTCTGGGTAATTCCATACGGTCACTTTATTGTAAAGTATTCATGATAAATTGCGCTGCCATTTTATAAAAATATGTCCGCTGGAAAAAAACTGACACCTTGCATTTAGAAAGGACTCATAGTAGTGATGCATGTAAATACAGTCTTCTCTCCTTGTGAATCTCTGAACAGTCCAAAACCCAATTCACTGGTTTTATTCAGTGGTATTTTTAGTGAAAGTGTTTGAAGAACTTGTAACAAGTCTCTAATCTGACAGACCCAGCTGTAAGCAGCTTCCTACTGTACTGGGGTATATCCAACTCTCACCCCTACTGTACTGGGATATATCCCACCCTCACCCCCAGCATAACCTCCTACTGTACTGGGATATATCCAACCCTCACCCCCAGCGCCACCTCCTAATGTAGTAGGATATATCCAACTCTCACCCCTACTGTATTGGGATATACCCAACCCTCACCCCCAGCATCACCTCCTATTGTACTGGGAAATATCCAACCCTCACCCTCAGCACCACCTCCTAATGTACTGGGATATATCCAACTCTCACCCCTACTGTACTGGGATATATCCAACCCTCACCCCCAGCGCCACCTCCTATTGTACTGGGATATATCCAACCCTCACCCCCAGCATCACCTCCTAATGTACTGGGATATATCCAATCCTCACCCCCAACATCACCCCCTACTGTACTGGGATATATCCAACCCTCACCCCCAGCGCCACCTCCTACTGTACTGGGATATATCCAACCCTCACCCCCAACATCACCCCCTACTGTACTGGGATATATCCAACCCTCACCCCCAACATCACCCCCTACTGTACTGGGATATATCCAATCCTCACCCCCAACATCACCCCCTACTGTACTGGGATATATCCAACCCTCACCCCCAGCGCCACCTCCTACTGTACTGGGATATATCCAATCCTCACCCCCAACATCACCCCCTACTGTACTGGGATATATCCAACCCTCACCCCCAGCGCCACCTCCTACTGTACTGGGATATATCCAATCCTCACCCCCAACATCACCCCCTACTGTACTGGGATATATCCAACCCTCACCCCCAACATCACCCCCTACTGTACTGGGATATATCCAACCCTCACCCCCAGCGCCACCTCCTACTGTACTGGGATATATCCAATCCTCACCCCCAACATAACCTCCTACTGTACTGGGATATATCCAACCCTCACCCCCAACATCACCTCCTACTGTACTGGGATATATCCAACCCTCACCCCCAGCGCCACCTCCTACTGTACTGGGATATATCCAACCCTCACCCCCAACATCACCTCCTACTGTACTGGGATATATCCAACCCTCACCCCCAGCGCCACCTCCTACTGTACTGGGATATATCCAACCCTCACCCCAACATCACCTCCTACTGTACTGGGATATATCCAACCCTCACCCCCAACATCACCTCCTACTGTACTGGGATATATCCAACCCTCACCCCCAGCGCCACCTCCTACTGTACTGGGATATATCCAACCCTCACCCCCAACATCACCTCCTACTGTACTGGGATATATCCAACCCTCACCCCCAACATCAACTCCTACTGTACTGGGATATATCCAACCCTCACCCCCAACATCACCTCCTACTGTACTGGGATATATCCAACCCTCACCCCCAACATCACCTCCTACTGTACTGGGATATATCCAACCCTCACCCCCAGCGCCACCTCCTACTGTACTGGGATATATCCAACCCTCACCCCCAACATCACCTCCTACTGTACTGGGATATATCCAACCCTCACCCCCAACATCACCTCCTACTGTACTGGGATATATCCAACCCTCACCCCCAACATCACCTCCTACTGTACTGGGATATATCCAAAATTCACCCACAGCAGCACCTCCTACCGTACTGGGATACATCCAACCCACACTGACAGTTTGGTTCATTTACTAAAGTGCTGGAATGAGAAGGGGTACAAAATGGAGACATATGGGCCCCAAACAGGGAGAACTTATGCCTGTAACAGTGGCAGTGCCAGTTGCAGAACTAATATAGGCTCAGGGGAGGGGCAGCAGTGAAGTTTTCCTGGAATCTTCCCTTATTTTGATACTTTCAGCTCTATAATATTTGCAAACTGACCCCCAGCTTTAGTGCATGATAGATTTATAGTGAGCTGGTTATTTGTCATGGTTCTCTATATACAGTATCAATAGTGATTAATTAGGAGAGGGAGTTTCCAGCAGGATTCTGAACAGTGGCTGTTGGGTTTCAGTTTTATACACAATTATATCCCGGCTGATAGGGAGGGAATTCAATCTACTCCATATTGGACATTATTGCTGGACTAGGCACTTATTATAGTTAATGAGAACCATAAGTGCACAAGTCCTGATACTTTTCTTCTTATTTTCAGTTTCACCTCAGTTACCCTTAGTCAGTGAGGAACACAGAATTGTGTTTAATTGTTATTTAAATGTTTTGGCTCATGGAATAAAGTGCTGGAGGGGGACACACTGGCAGGTTCAAAGCCACATTTATATCAGGTTCCAAATCCAGAAAACACACACATACAAAACCTTACACGTCTGTAGGCAAATAAATTTGCTTGGTTTGAATTCACAGCGAATTTCTGCGTTTCGCCGCCATGGAATAAATTTGCAAAACTCCCATGAAAATGCGCTGGCGATCAAAACATTTTGGACACTATTCAGACGCCCATTGACTTTAACGCCGGTGTCAAAATTGACGCAATCGACTTTTTGGACCCAGGTCCAAAATTAAAGCAGGCGACAATTTTCGAGTTTCACAAATTTTTTGCTGTATTTTCGGGGGAAATTTGCTCATCACTACACGTCTCTTATCCTCACACACAGCCCCTCTCCCTCACTTGCTTCATTTCTTAAACCCCAAACACTGCCTGTCAGTGTTCCATTAGCAGAAAACTTTCCATAGAGAAAATGAAGAAATAAACTCAGATCTGAAATTTCTTTCTTCATATTTTATTCAAAAAATCTTTTGCAAACATACTAACATTCTGAAGAAATGATCAACTTGTTTTCCCATTTTCTTCTATTTCCCATTTTAGTCTAAGGGGCCGATTCACTAAGCTCGAGTGAAGGATTCGAATGAAAAATACTTCGAATTTCGAAGTATTTTTTGGGTACTTCGACCATCGAATTGGTTAAATTCGATCGAATTCGATCGAAATCGAACGATTCGAACGATTCGAAGTAAAAATCGTTCGACTATTCGACCATTCGATAGTCGAAGTACTTTCCCTTTAAAAAAAACTTCGACCCCCTACTTCGGCAGCTAAAAGCTACCGAAGTCAATGTTAGCCTATGGGGAAGGTCCCCATAGGCTTGCTAACCTTTTTTTGATCGAAGGATTTTCCTTCGATCGTTGGATTAAAATCGTTCGAATCGTTCGATTCGAAGGATTTAATCGTTCGATCGAACGAAAAATCCTTCGATCCATCGATCGCAGGATTAGCGCTAAATCCTTCGACTTCGATATTCGAAGTCGAAGGATTTCAATTCGAGGGTCGAATTTCGAAGTATTTTTAACTTCGAAATTCGACCCTTAGTGAATCTGCCCCTAAGAATTCTACTCGATGGGCACCATGTTCTCTCACTCAGCAGGGGCATCATCGGTCATTCCTGGGCTTCTTTCTCTTGTACCACCAGAAATAACTGAGGTCCAGTCGAATGGGGATGAGCATTTCTTTTAAGAAAAAGTCCTAAATAAAATCAGAGAAAGAGATGAGATGATTACACAGTAACACGCTGATAACCTGCCTGAATTGTTTCTAAGGATCATCTATTGCAGCTTCGCCAGGCGAATTTTCGCTAAATCCGAAGTTGCGCTCAGGGGAAACGAAAGGTTGCGAAGTTGCACTAGCGTTAATTCGCCAGGCAAAGCGAAGTTACGCTAGCGATGCTTAATTTTCATACAACGCCAAATTGAATTTACAATGGAAGTATTCGTAGCAGCACTACACAAGCCTGGGATACCTTCAAAACATCAAATAAAATTTTTATTTTGCCCTACACATGTGCCCACTGTATAGTTACGTTGCCATGAGTTAGGAAATGTAGTGGGGAAGGAGGGGAGCCCCAAAAAAAATTTCAATCTTTTTCAGCCTATCCCCCATAAAAAAAGAAAAAATGCCAGCGTTTTTTGGGACTTTGAAAAAATTTCAACTTTTTTTGAAGCAATCCCTATCTACTCCATTATCTACTCCATTGCACTTCGCCTGGTCTAAGGTGGCGAAGGAAGTCTAGCGTAAAAGGTAGCGTTCAGAAAAATGTGTGCGTCAGTGAATTTGCGTAGTTAGGTCCATTGCGCAAATTCGTAAGGCGTAAGGGTGCGAATTTACACCAGTGTCCGTTAGTGAATCGGCGAATTAACGAAAATGCGCTACGCTAGCGAATTAACGCTAGCGTTAGGCGCTTCACCCTTTAGTGAATTTGCCCCTCTGTATCTGATATTCTCATGTAATGATTCCAGTTACCTGAATGATGGCGCTACTCAGCTCCGGGCCTGGTCTATTGAGCTGACTCTCTATAGGTGGAATAGGACACAGCAAGGAGATGATCAGTTACTCACACAGCAGAACACTAGATAATTAGTGATGGGCAAATAAATGCGCCTGGCACAAATTCACATCGAATTTACGGGTTTCGTCACTGGCAAATATATTTGTGAATCTCCAGCGAAAAATCCCGGCAGATTTTTTGGATGCGTGTTAGAAAAGTCGCATGCGTCAAAATCGGCACGCGTCAACACTATTCAGACACCCATTGACTTTAACGCCAGCGCCAGTTTGGAAGCGGGCGTCAATTTCCGATTCTTCGCAGAAATGTCGTCTGATTTTCACGATTTTTTTGTGAAACTGTCAGATTTTGACGCTTTTTTCGTGAAAATGCCAGAATTTCACGATTTTTGCGTGAAACTTTCCAGTGTACACAATTTTTCCAGCAAATTTTTCTGGAGAAATTCGACCATCACTATAGATAACATATTCATACATCCCATATAGTGTGGCCACCCGGCCTAGCCGGTAAAACACCAGCCAAGGCCGGGACCGGTATTACAAATTTACCGGCAATGTTATTTGTAACGCCCCCTTTGACGTAACGACCCGGCCAGCCAATAGCGCGTCACGGTCCTGCCCCCTTTATCGTCACAGCCCCGCCCTTTTAACCCCATCCACTCCACCTGCCGGTAAAGCTCATTTTAAAAGGTGGCAACCCTAATCCCATAACATTTTTTTTAAATTAAACAGCACAATTCTTAACTTACATCACATTTTATATCTCCAGGAATTAGCAGAGGAATCGGCTTGAGCTTCTCCTGTACAAACTGGGTATTGTCCCTCTGTAAAGCCTCTGTATACAGTAACTGTTCCACTCGACAGGCACTGGGCACACTGGTCTGGATTCACAATATTCCCATTTATCAACGTGATTACAGAATTTGGCAAAATCTCTGATATATCTTTCCTGTAAGAGAAATGTGCAAGGATTAGATGCTTTCCATACTTTCAATAAATCCATAATAAAACCATAATCTGTCAAACGCCCACACTGTATATCTCCCTAGTAAAAACAAGTAAAATGTGGCCATTTCTTAGGCACAATATGCTTCATCAAAGTGGAGATATAAAGCACATTATTTCTTTGCTGTTAAATTAACATTCAGTAATTTATTGTTCTGGGTGTTCACACGGAGAATCATTCTGGATCCACCCGGTAACCTTTCCAGTCAATACAGAGGCGCAATGTGATCCATCACCCCAGAGGGAGTGCGTTGGTGCCATCTGGATTCATATCTTAAAAAATAGTAACGGGCGAATTTGTCCTGCGAAAAAATTGTTAAAACGCATTAAAGTTAATGGGCATCAAAATTTTGATGTGCGTAAATTTTTGTATCCAAATGCATTAAAGACAATGGGTGTCCGAATAATTTATTTGAGCAACAATTTTTATGCACGTGACTTTTCTGACGCAAATTTCTGGATTTTTCACCAGCGAATTTTTGCCACAGTTTCATAAATTTATTCGCCTGTGGAGAAACACATAAATTCACAGCGAATTTGCGCCTGCGAATTGATTCACCCATCCCTATTAAAAATCAATGTACTGTGCATAATGGTGAAAATCTTTATTATCTCTTACAGTCACATGTTTTAACTCAACTTACTGCAAATCCAACGGGCTGCAAATCAACCATAAACAAATAATTATTTGTTTAAGTTGGACACTACGGCCAGTACCATATTTCATATACATCATATTTTCAGTACAACATGTTTCTGGATAATATATCCCCCATCTGTACTTTGCTTTCTACTTTTAAAACTTTTAGTATTAAAAAGCCTTTTCTGAACAACTCTTCATTTTTTATTCGTTTTGAAATGATGTGCTATCTTCTTCTGCTTCTTTCCAGCTTCCAAATGATGGAAGGGGGTCACTGACCCCGGCAGTCTTGTATGGCTACAATTTTATTGTTTTTGTAGCGTTTTATTACTTTTTTTTCTATTCAGGAATTCTCTCTTCATCTTACAGTCTCTCCTTTGACTCGCTACCTGTTGATAGAATAAATTGGACCCTAGCAACAAGATAGCTGCTGAAATTCCAAAATGGAGAGCTGCTGAACAAAAAGCTTCCAATCTGAAAATATTCCCTTTATAGGAATTCTTTACACTCTACCCCTTAAGCAAATTATACAGCCATATACAGAAATGCTCACGAAGGCTGTCATTCTTAAATGCGTGTACCAATTAGGGATGCACCGAATCCACTATTTTGGATTCGGCCGAACCCCCGAATCCTTCACTAAAGATTCGGCCGAATACCGAACCGAATACAAACCCTAATTTGCATATGCAAATTAGGGGTGGGAAGGGAAAAAATTTTTTTACTTCCTTGTTTTCTGACAAAAAGTCACACAATTTCCCACCCGCACCTAATTTGCATATGCAAATTAAGATTTGGATTCGGTTCGGCTGGGCAGAAGGATTCAGCTGAATCCGAATCCTGCTGAAAAAGGCCGAATCCTGGATTCGGTGCATCCCTAGTACCAATCCCCTTGGAACTATATCAAACACATTAGAGACTTCTGAATTATAAATATAATTACTTCTCCATATAAACATATGATGAGTCCATTGATGTGACTTCTTTTTTCATGAAACACTTCCGTCTGAAAATGATTTTGGTAATAGCAGTGTATGTGCTGATTCTGGTAGGCAGATCAATTACATTTTCAAATGTTTTAGAAATTAAAAAAACAAAACAAAAAAACAACCCAAAGTGAGTTTGGAAAGAGAATAGGAATAAACATGTTGAGGGGGTAGAGAAAAGATAATAGAAAAGAGTGGAGAAGGAAAGAAAGAGTACAGAGACAACTGTAGAGGAAATCATAGATAGAAAAGATTCAGTTAAAGGGATCCTGTCATCGGAAAACATGTTTTTTTCAAAACGCATCAGTTATTAGTGCTACTCCAGCAGAATTCTGCACTGAAATCTATTTCTCAAAAGAGCAAACAGATTTTTTTTTATATTCAATTTTGAAATCTGATATGGAGCTAGACATATTGTCAATTTCCCAGCTGCCCCTGGTCATGTGACTTGTGCCTGCACTTTAGGAGAGAAATGCTTTCTGGCAGGCTGCTGTTTTTCCTTCTCAATGTAACTGAATGTGTCTCAGTGGGACATGGGTTTTTACTATTGAGTGTTGTTCTTAGATCTACCAGGCAGCTGTTATCTTGTGTTAGGGAGCTGCTATCTGGTTACCTTCCCATTGTTCTTTTGTTTGGCTGCTGGGGGGGGGGGGAAAGGGAGGGGGTGATATCACTCCAACTTGCAGTACAGCAGTAAAAAGTGATTGAAGTTTATCAGAGCACAAGTCACATGACTTGGGGCAGCTGGGAAATTGACAATATGTCTAGCCCCATTTCGGATTTCAAAATTGAATACAAAAAAATCTGAATTCTGTTTCAGTGAAGAATTAACTGATTCATTTTGATTTTTTTTTTTCCCATGACAGTATCCCTTTAAAGAGTTGAGGAAATTCCAATTAGATGGGTATAAGAGAAGAGCAAAGATGTTGCTGAGATTCCCTTTTCTGACCTCCCACCCCAAATACTTATTTGTGTGTATGAGAAACACCAGAAGGGCAATGTGCTATACAGGTATGGGAGCTGTTATCCATAATGTTATCCTGGGGTTTTCCATATATATATTACTGTAATTTAGATCTTCATACCTTAAATCTACTAGAAACCCAATTATTTGGGTTTTGCTTCCAATAAGGATTAATTATATCTTAGTTGGGATCAAGTACAACTTCAAGGTGCTGTTTTATTACAGAGAAAAGGGCAACCATTTTTGTATGATTATTTGGATAAAATGGAGTCTATGGGAGATGGTAATTTGGAGCCTAGCAACCAGATTGCTGAAATTACAAACTGGAGAGCTGCTGAATAAAAAGCGAAATAACTCAAAAACCACAAATAATAAAAAATAAAAACCAATTGCAATTTTTTTCAGAATTGCACCCTCTACATCATACTAATGGTTGGTTTCAAGGTGAACAACCCCTTTAAATAAATAAATGAAAGAGTTCCCTTGTGCATTGTACTGAGGTGGCCATTTTTTGCACCCACTTCAGCAAAACAACAGATTCACTAAACGGAGAATTTGCGCTAGTGTCCGCTTCGTTCACATCGCAACACTTCGCCAGTCATAGCTTCGCTGAATGTTGGTGAAGTTACTGCGGCAAAGTTGGCTAATTTGCATACAACGGGAAGTTAAAGTTGAGTGGACGCATATGTTGCAGCAAATACATTACACTTCACAAGCCTAGGGAAAACTTTATAAAATAAAATAGAGTTGTTATATTGCCCTACACATGAGCCCAGTGTATAGTTTATGTGCCATATGTTAGGAAATGTAGGGGGGAAGTCGGGTACCCCAGCTTCCTTGAGGAAGTCCTATCTACTCTATTGTACTGCGCCTGGTCTGAGTTGGCGAAGGCAAGTCTGGCGCAAGAGCTAACGTTCAGTAAAATCTGCAACTTAGTGAATCTTAGGGAATTTGCGTGAATTTGCGTAGTTACGTCCATTCGCCAGAGCGCAACTTTGACAGGCATAAGGGAGCGAATTACTGCTAGAGTCTATCTCCTTCGCTACGCCTGCGCCCGTTAGTAAATCAGCGAAGTAACGAAATGACGTCACGCTGGCGAATTTTCGCTAACACTAGTCACTTCACCCTTTGGTAAATCTGCCCCCATAAGCTTTGTGTAATGCCTGATGGATGCTTTCCCAGGTACAGTAGTAGACAGTCTCTGGATACTTCAACATGCAGACTAAAATATATAGTATAGTTCTATAACAACAAGCATTTTTCAGAGGCCTGTAATCTCACCCCTTTCATGGGGGTATCAAACCCTAGGGAGAATTCATAATAAAGCTATAAATGCTGCTCATTAGTAGTGATGGGCGAATTTGCGCCGTTTCGCTTCGCCGAAAAATTTGCGAATTTTGCGCGAAATTCGCAAAACGCCCGTTTTTGACGCTGGCGCCCGTTTTTTTGAGGCCGGCGTCCGGTTTTTCGGTAAAATTTTTTTGACGCTGGCGAATTTCTGACGCGAATTTTCGCGGGCGTTTCGCGAATTTATTCACTGGCGACGAATTGCGCAAATTCGCCGCAAATTCGCGCCTGCCAAATAAATTCGCCCATCACTACTCATTAGTAGTAACCCCTAGCAACCAATCAAAGCTTTGAGTTTCTTAACCCTTATCAGAGCTAATTGCTGATTGGCTTTTAAGCGTTTCACCTACACAATATGCAGGTTGTTCCATTATAGCTGTGAATATGGTGACAGCACAACTCAGCATATATATATATATTAATGTAAAGTCACATTCACAGTTACCAGAATCGATAAGAGAAATGCTTAAACAGCCTGGCAGATATAGATCAGAACATACACAGTGGGCAGATCCCTGTTATACACTGATAGTGCTCATTTGATGCCGCCTTATGGGATGAATCACTATGTAAACGTGAAATATAAGGAATTGTAAATATGTGTCATAGTAACTGTCACATTTGAACAGAACCTCTATTTATGTGCAGCCTAAATGAGGTCTTAACTAGGATTTTGTTATGTTGGTTTGGATTGACCTTGAGTATCACTGGTATCATTTCTACAGAAAGTATGTGTGAGTTTTATTTGTTATTGCTGACTTTATCTAAAGGGGCCCCTGGGGAAATTGCCAAATCCAATAAGGAGCTCCCGGGAATACTGGGACAAAGATCTGCAACAGGGGAGGCAGTAGATCCAATAAGTTTAGGGAACGGTTGACTTTTATAGGAAGCATTGTACAGGTACAGGACTTGTTATCCAGAATATTCGTGACCTGGGGTTTTCTGGATAGCAGATCTTTCTGTAATTTGGATCTTCATACCTTAAAGGAGAACCAAACCCTTTATATTAAAACCCTCTAACCCCTTACCCTACATAGACCCCCTCCCTGCTCCCCCCCAGCCTAGGTGTTCCCCTCAGTAAATGCCCCTAACTCTTTACATACCCCTCATTGCAGATTCAGCGAAGTAAGTGCCATATCGGCGGCAAAAGTCAAAATTGTCGAAGCACCGGAAGAAGACCCAAAGATTACAGAAGAGAAGAAGATGGCGTCTGTGAACTCCGATGCGCTGAATCTGCAACGAGGGGCTAGTAAAGATTAGGGGCATTTACCGAGGCTAACACCTAGGCTGACGGGGAGCAGGGAGGGAGGGTCTATGTAGGGTAGGATTTTAATATAAAGGGTTTGTTCTCCCTTAAGTCTACCAGAAAATCATGTAAATATTAAATAAACCCAATAGGCTGGTTCTGCTTCCAATAAGGATTAATTATATCTTATTTGGGATCAAGTACAGGCTACTGTTTTATTATTACAGAGAAAAAGGAAATCATTTTTAAAAATGTGGATTATTTGTATAATATGAGTCTATAGGAGACGGAAAAGGAGGAGGGATTTATCAATGCACATTCCCTGGTCCCCTGTCTCATAAGTAATCCAGTATCTATGCAAGTGCGTGTATTTAAAAAAACAGGGTTTTTTTTAGTTACAAAGTTATGATCATAAAATTGGAAGAAGACCATTCTGTAATTCAGGGCTTTCTGCATAACGGATTTCTGGATAATGGATCCCAGAAACAGCAACAAATGGTGTGTAGGGATTAGTAATAGCAATGCACCAAATCCAGGATTCGGTTCAGGATTCGGCCGTTTTCAGCTGGATTCAGATTCGGCCAAATCCTTGTGCCTGGCCTAACCGAAATCCAAATCTTAATTTGCATAAGTAAATTAGGGGCGGGTGGGGAAATCACGTGACGTTTCGTCACAAAAGAAGGATTTTTTCCTTTCCTGCCCCTAATTTGCATATGCAGATTAGGATTCGGTTCGGTCGAATCCCAAATAGTGGATTTGGTGCATCCCTAATTAGTATTGGGTGAATTTATTCGCCATGCGCAAATTCACGGTGAATTTGCCTTTCCGGTTCCGACGCCGTCGCCCATTTTGACACCGACGAAGTGTCGCCGCTGTCTAAATTGAGGTTTTGCAAATTTTTTGCCAGTTTCAGAATTTCGTGGGAAATTCGCAAAATTCGTGGCGTAGCTAAACGGGACAAATTCACCTATCACTAGTAGGGATGCTCCTTATTTAATATTAGTAAAAATATAGGGCAGACGAGTGGTTTAGGGGGATGTGACCCAATCTAGAGACTGTCTGCAGGGGGCTTGTATGTTCTTTTGGTATATCTATAGGTTTCTTTTCAGTACTCCAGTTTTCTACTGCTCTCTAGTCATGGGCGAATTTATTAGCCAGGCGCGATTTCGCTGTGAATTTCCGCGTTCACTGCCGGCGAATAAATTTGTGAATTTGCTGTGAAAATTTGCCAGGAAAAACTCGCTGGCGTCAAATATATATATTTGACACCGGCGACAATTCCGACGCCGGCGTCAATTCTAGGCGCCCATTGACTTTTGTGGGCATCAGAATTGTTGCCAGCGTTTGAATTGTCGCTGGCAACAGAATTGTTGCCAGCGCCAAAATTTGCGTTTTGCTAATTTTTCACAGTTTCGCTGGAAATTTGTGAATTTTTCGGCGAAGCAAAACAGGAGAATTTCGCCCATCACTACTGCTCTCCAAAATTATACAGGGACATTATGCAGCTCCTGACTGACCCACCTGCTTGGGTGTTGTGTGAGCCCCGCTGTGACGTTACTGATAACCAATATTCATAAAGAGCCAAAATCATGGGTTTTATAAGGAAGACACAAAGGCAGTTACTATTTGAAGCCTTTCTCTTTCATGGGTGGTCCCATTTACTATGTTCCACCAATTTTTGATTAAATTAAACATCCAGGATCCCTTTAAAACCCACTTGCAGATGTGAATAGCTCAAACCTTTAATCATTTTATAGTGATAAGATCTGAGCTTGGATGGGTTCGTGCAACCTCTCCTTGCTGGTAATGGGGATTTATCTGAGTCCCTGAAAGTCAATATCAGCTCTAAATCATCAACCCAGTAGACTCTCAGCCCTACGGTGCAACAGTGATTAGAAACTTTCTTCCCAGAATTGGACCTTACTGGTTTCTCTGTGCCTGAATAATTATATGCCATAGGCTGTCTCGCTATAAAATAATTAGGCATAAATTCTAATAACTTCTTTTGTCGTTTTACTTATAGCTCTTTTCCCTGTGATTGTGATGCCAACGGTTGTTGTTGTTATTGCAATTTATGTTTTGGAAATTGTTTGCCAGATTATTACAAGTACTAAACTCCAGGGTGACTTTGTAAGACTTCATCGTTACATACTATTATTATTATTTATTTACGAAAGGGAAAGTTTGTCTGAAATGATACTTTTAAGGTCCAGTTTATGAACTGTTGAAATAGGAAAATCTGCTTCTGTGTTCATGGGTTATAAAAACCGAAATGTTTTGCTTCCAACACATTTTCAATTAAAAATAACTTCTGCAACTGAAACAGCTTAATTAAAGTAAATTGAAAAGTCGCTTAGAATTCCATTTTGTTTTTTATGCAAAAAAAAAATGTTTGCATATTTTTGCGCCCACACTTGCCCCCTTTGCTCATAATGAGGGTACATATTTATAAAGAGCAAATAATCGCTCCCCCCAAATCTAACTCTTAATGACCTTCAGGATGGGACCTGGGCCCCCTTAGCTCATAACAATGTTACAGATATATAAAACATTGGGGTAACAGTCACCCTGCTATAGTTCCAGGGGTACCCAGGGCACAAATAAGCACTCACCCCAAATCTCACCCTGACTGGCCTTCAGGCTGGGCCCCCTTAGCTCATAACAAGGTTACAGATATATAGAAACATTGGGGTAACAGTCACCCTGCTATAGTTCCAGGGGTACCCAGGGCACAAATAAACACTCACCCCAAATCTCCCCCTAACTGACCTTCAGGCTGGACCTCCTTAGCTCATAACAAAGTTACAGATATATAGAAACATTGGGGTAACAGTCACCCTGCTATAGTTCCAGGGGTACCCAGGGCACAAATAAGCACTCACCCCAAATCTCACCCTAACTGGCCTTCAGGCTGGGCCCCCTTAGCTCATAACAATGTTACAGATATATAAAACATTGGGGTAACAGTCACCCTGCTATAGTTCCAGGGGTACCCAGGGCACAAATAAGCACTCACCCCAAATCTCACCCTGACTGGCCTTCAGGCTGGACCCCCTTAGCTCATAACAAGGTTACAGATATATAGAAACATTGGGGTAACAGTCACCCTGCTATAGTTCCAGGGGTACCCAGGGCACAAATAAACACTCACCCCAAATCTCCCCCTAACTGACCTTCAGGCTGGACCTCCTTAGCTCATAACAAAGTTACAGATATATAGAAACATTGGGGTAACAGTCACCCTGCTATAGTTCCAGGGGTACCCAGGGCACAAATAAACACTCACCCCCAATCTCCCCATAACTGGCCTTCAGGCTGGGCCCCCTTAGCTCATAACAAGGTTACAGATATATAGAAACATTGGGGTAACAGTCACCCTGCTATAGTTCCAGGGGTTGGATGCCCTAGTGAGAACTGTTAGTTCAGTTATCAGGGAGGGACTGAAGACATAAAGAGATCCATAACTATTGTTACTGCTCAGAAAATACAGCTATGTCATTAATTGGACTCAAAATGCCATGAAAACAACAAGTAAGAGTTTATTTTATTGAAACTCTAACATGAATATGCAGTTCTCCAGAACTGTTGAGAAGTTCTTTTTTTCATATTTCTGCGTATTTAATTTTTAATACACTGGGAACCAAAAATGTGTTTTTATTCCTCTTTTTTTCTAATGCTGCATTAATGAAAGCACAAATTATTTAGCGCTAATATTATGGAGCTCATTCTCGGAGCCGAAAAGCAATTAGGGGCATAAGGAGTCCTGTTTTTTTCTCATCTACACCCAAAGTGGAACATACTGTAACAGTTACTCAGGACTCTAATTCTGCAAATGTAGACGGTTGCTGGTTTGCAAGAAATATGCGGTAAATGAAATTATCCCTAAATACAGAATGATTCTGTTATGTAACAGAAAATGAATACATTGTAGGAAGAGACAAGAGTTGGCTGCACCTAAAGAAATGCTTCTGTATCTTATAAGTAAACGAGAACCTGTAATATAATAACTTTTTGTCCCAGTCTGTACACATATATATGATCCTACCTCAATGACCTTCTCATTATACTGTATATATACTGTATGGGATCCGTTATCTGATTTCCTTTTTCTTTGTAATAATAAAACAGTAGCTTGTACTTGATACAAACTAAGATATAATTAATCCTTATTGGAGCAACACCAGTCTATTGGGTTTATTTAACATTTACATGATTTTCTAGTTGACTAAGGGGCCGATTCACTAACTTCGAGTGAAGGATTCGAAGGTAAAAAACGTCGAATTTCGAAGGTTTTTTTGGGCTACTTCGACCATCGAATGGGCTACTTCGACCTTCGACTACGACTTCGAATCGAAGGATTCGAAGTAAAAATCGTTCGACTATTCGACCATTCGATAGTCGAAGTACTGTCTCTTTAAAAAAAACTTCGACCCCCTAGTTCGCCATCTAAAAGCTAACGAAGTCAATGTTAGCCTATGGGGAAGGTCCCCATAGGCTTGGCTAACTTTTTTTGATCGAAGGATATTCCTTCGATCATTGGATTAAAATCCTTAGAATCGTTCGATTCGAAGGATTTTATCATTCGATCGAAGGAATTATCCTTCGATCATTCGATCGAACTATCTGCGCTAAATCCTTCGACTTCGATATTCGAAGTCGAAGGATTTTAATTCCTAGTCGAATATCGAGGGTTAATTAACCCTCGATATTCGACCCATAGTGAATCGGCCCCTTAAAGTATGAAGATCCAAATAATGGAAAGATCCTTTATCCAGAAACCCCAGGTCCCATACCTGTGGTATATAATATATTGTATGTAATAAATAAATATATAGTGAATAAAGTAACACCTATTGTAAAATATAAGGATATTATAAGTCACCGAGGAGTTCCATGATCATATACAAAACATGCGGCCGAGTGCTTTTATACAGTTCATGTAACTCTGATGTTACTTGTAAAATCCTCATATTTTCCAACAGGGGGTACTTTATTTATTATAATACACAACTTTTAGTGAGTCGTGTGACAAAAATGACATCATTACTCACCGTTTATAACTGATGACATCACTAGTCACCGTTTATAAGGATATCATTTACAAGTTATTCATGGCTTTTGTGTATTATATATAAATCTTCTGCCTTCCCTTAGTTCAAGCCCTGCTGCCCAGTGGCGGAACTATAGAGGAAGCAGACCCTGCAGAGGGGGTCTGGACTGCGGAGATCTGCTTCCTCTATAGCTAATAAAAAAAAAAAAAAAAAACCCTCCTCTCCAGATACTCTCTTAGCTGCGGAGAGCAAGGGGAACGCAAGTCTGTTGGGAGTGGGCAGGGCGGATATGGGGTGTGGGCGGGGCAGAAGCAGGACGGGAAGTGGGCGGGAGGATGGGGATCGAGTGCGCTGGGTCTCCCTGATGATTTTGCATAGTGGCCCAGCGCACTCTAGTTACGCCGCTGCTTCTGCCAGGGACGTAACTACAGTCGAAGCAGACCCTGCGGCTGCAGGGGAGGAACAGGAGGTATAGTGGCCCCATGAGGCTCTAATTCATACACAATTTCAATAAATACTGGTAAAACAAGTCATACAGTAAAGATTTTGGGGGCCTTAAAATAATTTGCCCAATAATATCTAGTTACACCACTGGTGCTGCCATCTATCTCCAAATAGAGCAGATAGGTCCCAGAAGTATGGGGTTTCTGGTATCTGGTGATAGAGTAAAGTATGTCTTGGATATTTCTAGATTGATAGAAAGTAGTGACGGGCGAATTTATTCGCCAGGTTCGAATTTGCGGCGAATTTCCACGTTTCACTGCCAGCGAATAAATTTGAGACAATTAAACAGACGCCCATTGACTTTAAAGTTCATCAAAAGTCGATGGCATTGGAAATTGTTGCCGGCGTCAATTTAGACACCTGCGCATTGTCGCCAGGCATCAAAATTCATGTTTCACAGTGCGAAACGGGACCAATTCGCCCATCACTAAAAGAAAGTTCATTTGTATGTTTCCTGTGTCTGTAGACTAGGGGGCCGATTCACTAACTTCGAGTGAAGGATTCGAAGTAAAAAAACTTCGAATTTCGAAGTTTTTTTTGGGCTACTTCGACCATTGAATGGGCTACTTCGACCTTCGACTACGACTACGACTTCATTCGACTATTCGACCATTCGATAGTCAAAGTACTGTCTCTTTAAAAAAAACTTCGACCACCTAGTTCGCAATCTAAAAGCTACCGAAGTCAATGTTAGCATATGGGGAAGGTCCGCATAGGCTTGGCTAACTTTTTTTGAACAAAGGATATTCCTTCGATCGTTGGATTTAAATCCTTCGAATCGTTCGATTCGAAGGATTTAATCGTTCGATCTAAGGAATAATCCTTCGATCGTTCGATCGTACTATCTGCGCTAAATCCTTCGACTTCGATATTCGAAGTCGAAGGATTTCGATTCCCAGTCGAATATCGAGGGTTAATTAACCCTCGATATTCGACCCTTAGTGAATCAGCCCCTAAATGCTGTGAAAAGAGGGTTTGAACCCAATGTCTAAAAAAAAAAATCTCTGATCTAAAACCATAAATTATAACGTATGTAACACATCAGATGGATCAAATCCTAGTTGTTCTATTCATATTCATTCCAGTTGGTATTTGTATTTATTGCACCCCATGCATTCACCTCTGTCTCCATCTGTTCATTCCTCTGTCTCCATTGCTCTGATCAGGAATATATTTATTATTGCCGGGATATTGTGGCTGTTGTGCAGATATAATACGGGAACATTAGTCCAGAGCAATTTATGTGGAATTTGCTTAAATATTCAGGTTTCAGGACACGTTTTTGATGAATCAGACAGTTCTATATTTGTTGGTGCACATGGAAACCAGCAGATGCGCAATGTGCATATTGACAATTTCTCATGCAAGTCGGCTATTCTGCATTCGCAGGTTTAGAATTAAAGGGGAATTAATCTGTCCTATTAGGATTTCGAAAATAATCAGCGCTCTGTCTGCTTCTCTTGCTAATTAGAGGTATTTGCATCAAAATAAAATGATTGCTAAAGAAAACATACTTTAATATTCATCATACACTAAATTACATTATGGGGCCTGTTTCCATTATCTGAAAACCTGTTACCAGACAACTCTGATTTATGGGAAGGCCGTCGTCCATAGACTCCGTTTTAATCAAATAATTAAAATCGTTAAAAATGATTTCCTTTTTTTCTATAATGAAAATCAGAAGTTTGTACTTGATCCCAACTACGATATAATTCATCTTTATTTTAGGCAAACCAATCCTATTAAAGTTAAAATTATTTTTTTGGTAGACTTCAGGTATATAGATCCAAATTACGGACAAAACCCCTTATCTGGAAAACCCCAGATCCCGTACAGGATAACAGGTCCCACATGTGTACTTACCTTGGTGACATTGAAAATAGATTCACGTCTATTACATGGGCTATTATGCATGGTTTTTGCTTAGTCTTCAGTATTTGTTTTGTGTGTTTTTTAAAAAAAAAAAAAAATATTAAGGATATGGGACCTGTTATCCAGAATGCTTGGGACCTGGGGCTTTCTGGATAATGGATCTTTCAGTAATTTGGATCTTCATACCTTAAGTCTACTAGAAAATCATCTAAACATTAAATAAACCCAATAGGCTGGTTTTGCTTCCAATAAGGATTAATTATATTTTAGTTTGGATCAAGAACAGTTTTCTTACTGTTTTATTATTACAGAGAAAACAATTTGGATTATTTAGATAAAATGGAGTCTTTGGGAGACAGCCCTTCCACAATTCGGAGCTTTCTTGATAAGGGGTTTCCGGATAATTTATCCCATTAGTGATGGGCAAATTTCTCCCATTTTGCTTCGCTGAAAAATTCGCGAAATGTCAGTGGGCGCCTAGAATTGGCGCCGGTGTCGGAATTGTCTTTGGCGTCAAATATTTTGATGCCAGTGAATTTGCGAGCAATTTCGCTAATTTATTCGCCGTCGGCGAAACACAGAAATTCGCTGCGAATTCGCACCTGGCGAATAAATTTGCCCATCACTAGATCCCATACCTGTATTAGCTTTCCTATTTTTCATTCTGCAGCTCTCTGGTTATCCTGTTGTTCTACTGAACATTGTCTCTGAACAAAGCCTTCTCTCCCCCCTCGGTACAAGCACCATCTCACCAGATAATCACACGGGAGCAGCCGGGGGTGGGCGGGTAATGGTGCAAAACACTGAGGTCTTCATGAATGATTTCACTGGAAAGTGGGACAATTATGCATTGAAATGAAGGTGCCAATAGTCATTATGATTTCCACAATTCCTGGAATAAAAAAGGATTAAAGCAATTTAGAAGCCTGTTTATAAAGATGTAATAATATTTATAGCCAAGAAAGGGTCTAAAATAATTAAAGCTGCATTATAAAAAACTATAGAAAACCCAGTGAGCTAGCAATCTATACCCCATGTTTTTATTTCTATAGAGAACAGTTGGCGCAAAGTGGACGGGAGCCTCTATTGCAGAGCTAAACAGTAGTGATGGCCGAATCGGTGTTGTTTACAGCGAAATATGTGAAATAGCGAAACATTATTTTGATGTGCGTCAATTTTGATGCGACAATTTCTATTTGGTCCAAATGCATTAAAGTCAATGGGCATCCGAATAATTTTGACGCGTGCCAATTCTTATGCACGAAAAGTTTTTTCTGACGCAGCGGTTTTTTGCTGGCAAATTGTCAATGCGAAATTTGGAAATTCCCCACAAATTTGTGTATGCCTGTAATTTTGTCTTTCCATTTACTCGAATACATTTGGTAAATTTTTGGAAAAATATGCTGTTTCAATAGTTTCACACATTTATCAGTATCAGTAAGGGTTGCCATACATGGGCAGACTAAAACCAATTCTGCATCTTATCTGTCCGTGTATGGGGCGTTCCGAAGTGTCTCACCGATTGATCTCAGGCCAAAAATCTGGCATACATCGATCCGGCAGGTTTTATTTTTTTTGCGATCATGGACCTCATTAGCTAGTTGATCCCGTCACTCCCCATTTCCTTTGTTGTAATCCAATCATTTAGTCCTAGAGCCCAACGATTGGATTAACCCGATATTTCCCTCATACGGCTCATAATATTACACAGAGTCCTGTAAAAATTTTAAATTCATGAACTAAATTGACTGCATCCCTATTTAATAACTTTTAGTAACCCTTGAGTTAGCTTTTAGTATGTTACAGAATGGCTAATTCTAAACAACTTTTATTTGCCTTCTTCTTCTGACTCTTTCCAGCTTTCCAGTGGGGGGTCACTGACCCCATCTAAAAACAAATGCTCTGAAAGACTGCAAAAGTATTGTTATTGCTACTTTTTATTCATATTCCAGTCTCTTATTCAAATCAATGCATGGTTGCTAGGGTAATTCAGACCCTAGGAACCAGATTGCTGGAACAGTAGAGCTGCTGAATAATCAGTTAAATAACGCCAAAACCACAAATAGAAAAAGAAAACCAATTTCGACTTGTCTCAGAATATTACTCAAGTTACTAAAAGTTAATTTAAAGGCGTATAACCCTTTTACAAATGTACGTTTAGGGGCTGATTTACACACTTTTATACTAGGGACAAGATAAAACAAAATGCAAGTAATTTATTTATTAAAGTAACATTTTTTTGTCTTGCTTGCTTTTTTCCCTGTTTATTGAGTTTTGTCTTCAGAATATCAAGAATAAAATGCTCCAAATGTTTTATGTAGAGTTTTCTCTCTCTTTTTTTTTTTTTATTAAATCACAGGCTGACGGGCTTCTGTACAAAATTGCACAACTTCTCCCCTATCTGCTTACCTTGATATCTTAGTCATGGAGATAATGACGATGCCCAGGTTAGGATGTAACAGGTCACAGCTTTTATTAAAGGGGCAGTATATCCCCTTGTTCAACAGAGGGAGCAATAATTAGGGCTTTTGTGGAACATACTCTTTGCCTATTGTTTTAGGGCAAACAGGGAAGTTGAAATGACTCTATGTTTGGCCCTTGCAGGGTAGATAGATTCCCAGTATACAACCCCCTCCATTTACCCTTTGTTGTAACTGTTTTGTTATCAGGAGTCCATTATACAGGGGGATTATCGCTACATTGCAAGGACCAAACATGGATTAGTTTAATTTTCCCTGCCTGCTCTGTTCAAGAAATAACAAAAACCATAAATTTTTCAATATTATATATTCAGCAAAAGCTGAACAAGGGGATGTACTGCCCCTTTAACAAACAATAAGATAAACCCATGTAATAACGGTTCAAGTAAATGCGATAATAAAGTGCCAGACGACCACCCACCATTGGCGCCATGTGTCTATCCCATGGGTCAATTTGCTTCTCCGCCGCTGACATTTCCAATTCAAACTCATTAGTTTTGCAATTGTTTCTCCACCTTATCCATAATATCTTATAAATTGGTTTAAAAATGATGTTGCTGCTGCGCCACTTTAATTATGAAATTTAATTTTCTCATTTTCCCATCTCGTTTCTAAGGCATTTCTTTCTTAATGAGGGAATTGTGTGTTTAATGATCAGATTGGCCTTATCATGTGAATATTTAGGGAAAATAATATCATGCCTGTAGGAATGGGTTTTCTCCTATAGATACACAGTAAAGGAAGGTTGGACATTAAATCAGGAGCAGATGGTTTTGCCTTGTTTAAGAATGTAATTGTTTGTACCCCAAACTAGGAATTAGCTCTGCATGAATACCGGAAAATGGAGTTTTCTCTGAATCAGCCCTTTCCTTAGAGACAATTTGATTTTTTTCTTGATTTTAAATTTTTGGTATTGTGGTAGGTTTTCTTTAAATTTAACTTGTATGCAAATGTGCAAAAATAAAAAATTCATGTTAATGAGTTAAACAGGGAGTTAAACAGTTAATGAGTATCGTTCACGTATTACAGGGGATAATGTTCCCCCTACTGTAAATGATAAGGATATTAGAAGTCACTGAGGGGTTCTGTGACCATATAAAGGCACAAGGCTGCAGACTGAGTTATACAGGGAACTCTGAGTATCACTCATGTATTATAAGGGATAATGTACCCCCTACTGTAAATGATAAGGATATTAGAAGTCACTGAGGGGTTCTGTGACCATATAAAGACACAAGGCTGAAGGCTGAGTTATACAGGGAACTCTGAGTATCATTCATGTATTATAAGGGATAATGTACCTCCTACTGTAAATTATACAGGCATTAGATGTCACTGAGTGGTTCTGTGACCATATAAAGGCACAAGGCTGCAGGCTGAGTTATACAGGGAAAGCTGAGAATCGCTCATGTAATATAAGGGATAATGTACCCCCTACTGTAAATTATAAGGATCTTAAAAGTCACTGAGGGGTTCTGTGACTATATAAAGGCACAAGGCTGCAGGCTGAGTTATACAGGTAATTCTCGGTATCACTCATGTATTATAGGGCTGATGTGCCCCCTACTGTAAATTATAAGGATATTAGAAGTCACTGAGGGGTTCTGTGACCATATAAAGACACAAGGCTGCAGGCTGAGTTATACAGGGAACTGTGAGTATCACTCATGTATTATAAGGGATAATATACCCCCTACTGTAAATTATAAGGATATTAGAAGTCACTGAGGGGTTCTGTGACCATATAAAGGCATAAGGCTGCAGGCTGAGTTATACAGGGAACTGTGAGTATCACTCATGTATTATAAGGGATAATATACCCCCTACTGTAAATTATAAGGATATTAGAAGTCACTGAGGGCCATATAAAGACACAATGTTATGGCTTGAATCAAAGCAGTACGGAAACTTCAAGGTTATCTGGATATAAAATGATTTACATTACAGGTTTTTTTTTTATTTTTTAATGTAGATACATGTGAGTAACAATTTCATTCCAAAAAACACCATTCACATAGTATTAGTTTAGGTTGTTTCTTGCTCTGTGGTTAGAGACCATGTCAACAATTTAGCGGAATTTGATTGACAAACAGACGTCACGGCGCCTTTAATCTACAGAACAGAAAAAAGAAAGTCCGCACGGACAAACACAGAGGTTTTTCTCATTTGCTGAAATAAGCATCCTTCAGCCATGCAGCAGCGCTCAATGATACATAATAGCCAATTCTCTCTCTCTCTGGTCATCATTACTGTAGAGAAAAGGCAACAGTGAAATAGCTACAGAGTCTTACACAGTAAACTGCATTTCAGGTTCTACTCTGCAATTTGTCAGTGGCTGGTCTGGCTGTAAGGAACATAATGCTCACTTAACACTCCGCTAGATATTGGAGTAAAAATGACTTACCGTCAGTTGTTTTTCCAATAAGGATGGACTAAATTGCTGGCAGAATCACTGAGACCTCTCTCCACCCATTCCCTGATAGATTTCTGTCCAAATGAACACGGTGGTCTCTTTCTGTAGAATTGTCTCTTTATTATGATTTCATACACTTGGGAGTAAGTGATACACAAAAAAAGATCACCTGAGCTGAATCCCAGCCCCAATTTGCAATGTGAATTTGGGGAAAAATTAACAAGTTCATAATCTGTTGGCAAAAATAAAGTGTCACTTTCAGTTGACAGTTTGTACCTTGGCAACAAACAGTTTAGAACACTCAAGATTTACAATTGTAACCCGATTAGTCAATTTGAAGTATGGTTGTTCCAGAAACTCTCAGTTCAACCAATAAACCATGAGACTCTTAGGGAGTTATTTACTAAAATCAGATTTTATCTCATATTTTAAATAAAAATAAGCTCAACCCCCATCCACAATTCTGCCTTTTTTATCATTAAAATAACTCAAATTCTCGATAAAATAGAGCGAAAACTCAAATTGTATGAGTTTTTTTTAACTTTTTTCCCAAGTTACACACTTTTTTCAGGTTTTTCACTAAAACCCCCAAATTTTTCTAATTATCATGCTAAAACCACAATACAGTATCTTCAAAGTGGGATAGGGACATCTGCCATTTACTTATACATGACCATGACAGGTTTGAGATGGTGGATTTTGGCTTTTTGCAGTATCGAGGTATAATAAATCTCAAAAAATGTAGTAAAAAGCCCGACCAGAAAAAATTGAGTTTTAGTAAATAACCCCCTTAATTTTAAGGGAAGGGGCCTTCAAATATTGAGCCAGAATCAATTCAGTGAGAAAAAGTTATCTCATGATTTATTACATGTAAAACCACAAGCATCAGGCCTTTCAAGTAGAATATCTACATCGCAATACCCCAGTTTTCCTTGTAGGAGCATAATGCTGCTCACTAACTACTAATCCTACCTCTTAATCCTAGAGTGAGCTATTACACTATTACACAGATATCCTCACCTACTTCATCTACTGATCTGCCTCCTCCCAGGCTCTAACCTTGTTCCATTTTCCTGCATAGGTGGAATCCAAAGAAAGAGTAAGCACACAATGGCGTCCTTAATTTTATAACTAGGGAACCCTAACATCTCTTGGCCAGTTACTGAACTGTCAAGAAAATACTCTAACGCAGGAGTGCCCATACTTTTGTAACACCTATTTGGGCTGCATAGCACACAAATAGTTAAACTGTCCAGCTAGCAGTAGAAGCATGGGTTACACGCGACTTACACCCAGGGCAGGGCCTTCGCTAAGTGGAAGTGTTCCCTCTATGGTGTAGTGCAACTACATCCCCCAGGCTACTGTGCATACAACAAAAGATGGGCGCCAGGAGGTTCTTGCAGTAAAACAGAAACGGTTTATTTAACTATGCACGAGGCAAGTGACCACAGGTTTAGTAGTCACACAGGAGCTGAGGCAATAGCACATTTCTCACACAGAGCTGCAGCCATTAGGCATTTCTCACAGAGGAAAGGTCTCCATTAGGCATTTGCAGTATTCACACACATTCCCTCCTGGAAGTTGTCAGGAAAGCAGCTTCTACCCTACAGTCCCTCTTCACTGAGGTCCCTGACTGGAGGCAACACACAGAGCCTCTGGGAAGCTACTCCCTTACTGCAAATCCTCGTTGGAGCTTCAGCTGCTCTTTCTCTCTCACCTCTCGGCCTTTCTCTCCTAGAGAGACTATGACAAGTCTGCCCTAGTATATCTGTTCCTCATTCACGGGGTTACCTGGTCCCCGACTTCTTCTCTAAAGCACATGGGCCTTTCTGGGCCTAGCTGTAGCCAGGCTCCCCTGAGCACACCCAGCTGGATCACCATCCACAGGCCAAAGAGGAAGTGGCCACTCCCTACACACACTATATAGCAGTGTAGCAGGGACGTGTCATTCTCTCCTGGCAGATCACTCTAAGAAAAAGGTGGGGGCCTTAAAGCTGCAGGGCAGATTACCCAGTAGGGGCCCCTACACTTTACTAATGCCAGGTCTACTTTTAGTGAAGTTGTCCCATTATGATCTACATCCATAAAAGCATTGTTAGCATTCAGTTCCATGAAAAATATTACTAAAATATTTATTTATGAGAAAATGTATAGTTATATTTAAATGTATAGTTTTATATTTAACAAACAACTATTTTTTATATAACCTTAGCATAATAAATATCTGAATGAAAAACATGAAACAGAAGGGTGATTGAGACAAGCTGTTTGTTGACAGTGTCTTGAGATCTACTGATCACCAGCTAAAGGTCTACTGGTAGATCCCCATCTAACTTTTGGGCACTGCTGCTCTAACCCTAACACCTTCTCGTCCCTACTGTGAATTAGAACCAGCATTTAGTTGTATAAAACTTTAGGGACTGCATGAAAACATAACAGGTAACTAAATTATCAATCTCCTACACAATGTACGCAAGATCTCTTGCAATCTCATTGGCCAGCCCAGATCCACTCCCCCTTGATCGACTACCCCTTAAAGAAAAAGATTACCCCCCAACATGCCTGCGTTCGCACATGCATGTTGAGGAGCCATGGGAGTTTCCATGTCTGGAGAGGGCTCCCGGTGACTGCTAGGAGGGTCCTTTTTGTCGCAGCCCTGGTGGGCCTTTCGGTAGGGCCCCCAGTCTGACCCGGGGGGGGGGGCAATGCTTCAGTCCTGGTGGGCCCCAGACACGGCAGTTTGAATAATAACTTTATGATAAGGAGTGCAACCATTGTCTTGTTCTGGCAACTATAGGATTATATGAGCAAATATAATTATTCCATTTAACAAGACAGAAGGAAACGTCTGTAGTGTGAAGGGGCAATTTTACATTGAAGCGATAAAGGGAAGGATAAATAGAGGGTGGTCAATGGAAACACAAGGGTTTGATGGTGGTGATAGTATGAGGAATCTGCATGGAATTTGGGAATGGCCACAAATATCTGGATATTATGCAGAACCATATGTCCCTGGGTACCCGCAATGCTTTGTTGTTGTTGGTCATTTTATATTATAAATATTAGTGTTGCTTGAACTGATAAAAAAAAATCATCGACTGATAAATGAGCCAGTATTTCTGATATATCCTTATTCTTAAAGGGGTGGTTCGCCTTTAAGTTAACTTTTGGTGTGTTATAGATTGGTCAGTTCTAAGAAACTTATTTTTTTAATTATTTTCCTTCCTTTTCTGACTCTTTCCAGTTTTCAAATGGGGGTCACTGACCCCGTCTAAAAACAAATGATCTGTAAGGCTACAAATGTATTGCTACTCTATATTACTAATCTTTGTATTCAGCCCTCTCCTATTCATATTCCAGTCTCTTACTCAAATCAATGCATGGTTGCTAGGGGAATTTGGGCTCTAGCAACCAGATTGCTGAAATTGTAAACTGTAGAGGTGCTGAATAAAAAGCTAAATAACTCAAACACACAAATAATAAAACCAATTGCAAATTGTCTCAGAATATCACAACCCCTTAAGGAACAGACCCCTTGGGCAGTGGCTATGCTTCCCCTCTCCTCAATGGCAATGCCTCACCACTTCTTTGGCTCAGTGTGAAACTGATGTTACCCCCTGGGCGATTGGGCGATTTTTTTTCCCATTTCGGTTAAATAATGTGCGAATTTCCTGCTAAATTCACGAAATGGTGAAAGATTAGAATCTTGAAGCCCGCGCCAATTCACTGCAATTTTGACCCACGTTAAGGTCAATGGGCATCTGAATAATGTTGATGCGCAACAGTTTTGATGAGAGCGATTTTTCCGACGTGCGTCCAAATTTTTTTGACAGCGAATTTTGCCGCCAATTTTGTGAATTTACATGGAAACATGGAAATTCGCAGCGAATTCGCGCCTGGTGAATTTATTCGCCCATTACTATTGAGCAGAAATGAAAATCATTTACTGGATACACAAACAATATATTTGTATTCTTTACTATCGGCTCCGAGGTCCCCGGAGAAAACAAACCCACTGAACTTAACACTTTGCAAAATGGAATGATCTAGGTTTGATTCTGTGTTGTGCTTGCCGAAATACATTCTATAAGATTATTCTACGCAAAGATTTAAGACGGCATCACAGTTCCTACTATTAAGTTTCATAGGAAATCTTAGTCACCAGTATAAAAGTGCCTGTAAGAACAAACGATGACAATATTATTTTATCACGCTGACCGTAAAGAAGGAAAAATACAGAGATCTTGGCATTCAGCTCCTCTGTGAAATGCAGAGACACAGTAACTTGCACATAAGTGCTCGGGCTGAATAGATTCCTAATTAACTTTTCTGAAAAGTGTGAATCTCCCGCTACACAAAAAGCCCCCGTAGGGCGGAAGAGAATGAGGAGAAGGAAGCGACACAATGCGCCGGTGTTTAGTCCTGTTACAGCAGCTCCCACTTCTTTAATACAGAGGTTTTTATTTATCTGAACACACCACGAGTGGTTTCTGAGTGCACAGTCGGCCGAGGCAGGGAGTTTGTGCAGAAAAGAAGCTTTTGTCAGATACTTTATTACACAGTTCAGGGCTTTCCTGTGATAAATGTCAAGCCAACATAGATTCCTATTAGATTCATGGAATAAAACCTTAACCAAAGGAATTATTTAAGAGAACTATTAATTATACACTGGAAGTTCGTGTTACATTGTGTCTGTGCTGCGGTATAGAGACATTTCTTGAAATTGGATCTTTTAATAGCTGTTTTTTTTTATTCACTGATAAAGTTGATTTTTTTTAATCTTTTCCTCTGCATTTCTTATAAAAGTATCTTAACTATTCACAATCGGTATCTTTAAATCAAGACTGTATGTGATCCATTATCTGGAATTCTTGGATCTCAGCCTTCTGTTACCTATATTAATGCATGGGACCTGTACCCTTTTGACTTTATATGGTCTTGAATGTCCTCAGTGACTCCTTATAATTTACAGTAGGGGGTACATTATCTCTTATAAGACTCACAGTTCCCTTTATAACTCAGCCTTCAGCCTTGTGCCTTTATATTGTCACAGAACCCCTCAGTGACTTCTAAAATCCTTATAATTTAGAACAGGGGTTACATTATCCCGTATAATACATGAGTGATACTCAGAGTTCCCTTTATAACTCAGCCTGCAGCCTTGTGCCTTTATATGGTCACAGAACCCTCAGTAACTTTTAATATCCTTATCATTTACAGTAGGGGATACATTACCCCTTATAATACATGAGTGATACTCAGAGTTCCCGGTATAACTCAGCCTGCAGCCTTGTGCCTTTATCTGGTTACAGGACCCCTTAGTGACTTCTAATATCCTTATAATTTACAGTAGGGGGTACATTATCCCTTATAATACATGAGTGATACTCAGAGTTCCCTGTATAACACAACCTGCAGCCTTGTGCCTTTATATGGTCACAGAACCCCTCTGTGACTTATAATATCCTTATCATTTACAGTAGGGGGTACATTATCTCTTATAATACATGAGTGATACTCAGAGTTCCCTGTATAACTCAGCCTGCAGCCTTGTGCCTTTATATAGTCACAGAACCCTCAGTTACTTTTAATATCCTTATAATTTACAGTAGGGGGTATATTTTCCCTTATAATACATGAGTGATACTCCGATTTCCCTTTATAACTCAGTCTGCAGCCTTGTGCCTTTATATGGTCACAGAACCCTCAGTGACTTCTAATATCCTTATAATTTACAGTAGGGGGTACATTATCCCTTATAATACACGAATGATACTCAGAGTTCCCTGTATAACTCAGCCTGCAGCCTTGTGCCTTTATATGGTCACAGAACCCCTCAGTGACTTCTAATATCCTTATCATTTACAGTAGGGGGTATATTATCCCTTATAATACATAAGTGATACTCAGAGTTCCCTGTATAACTCAGCCTGCAGTTTTGTATCTTTATATGGTTACAGAACCCCTGAGTCCTAATATCCTTATATTTTATATCAAGAACAACATTATTCCACATATAAATGATGAATAGGGGGGGGGTAACATTTTTAGAACTCATTATGCAAACTAGTGTAAAGGATATGGAATCAGAACATGATTTTGATTCAGATCACATGGGTTGAATGTCCTTACGAACCAAGAAGTTAATCAGACTATAGTTAATAGAACTAAAATGACAACAAACAAAAACACTTTTTCCATTTTGCACTTAATTCCGATGTTTTGGTCCAATGAACTGACTCCAAAATTACTTTTCCCTAATCAAACAAACAGAAATAAAATGTATGGGCAATTTCTCCGTTCAGACTCGTTTGGTGGATTTGTTGTAGGAAATGGCAGTGAAGTGAGACTGCTGGAAGATCAGCATTCCCCAGGTAAGTAAATACCTTCCAAAGACAATTGTTTTCAGTTTTTGAAAAGCCTTCATCTTGTACACTCAGTGCCTCCAGCACTCCTAAATTATGATTCTGTCTGCGGCTCACAAACATAATATTCAGGTTTCCAAGACTGAAGGATCATTCTTTATCTCCTGACACATTCTGCATTATGTTCCCATGTACAAAACCCTTTTTTCCCCCTGAAATGATTAAAACCAGAAAAAAACAAACGATTTACATGTAAAGAGCACAAGGCAAATAGATTAGACTCTCGTCACTGTCTCACTGCCCATTTGATTATGACTTGGGTAGGTCTTGTGTTTGCTTCAGAAATCAGCCGTGTGAATTACCCGTGTGTGTAGCTACAAATTTCATATTTCACAAAGAAATGAGGATTTCTACCTTGGCATTGAATAATAAGCAGCATTATTTGCAATGTGAGTGAGCAGTCATCCTCAAAGATTAGAGTGAAATAGCTAAAAGAGGCGAAAACAAACAAAAAAAACAGACAATGTAAGAAAAGGAAAGTCTCATTTAGGTGGAAACGTGCAAAGCGCATTAAATCACCATGAAATTTGCATGTCGTCCATCAAGGACCACTAAAGCCCTGAAATGAGACTTTCCTAGTAGTAATTCATCTTCTCAAAAGGATTTCATATGAGTGTCCATAGGTGGGATAGCTCAAGTAGGCTTTAAGAGGTAGATCACCTTTAAGTTAACTATTACAATGTTATAAAGTCAATTCTAAGCAACTTTTCAATTGATCTTCATTATTTTTTTTTTTTATATATAGTTTTTGAATTATTTGCCTTTTTCTTCTGACTCTTTCCAGCTTTCAAATGGGGGTCACTGACCCCATCTGAAAAACAAATGCTCTGTAAGGCTACAAATGTATTGTTATTGTTACTTTTAATCAGGGGTAGGCAGAGTAGTCACGTGCCTAGGGTGCAAAGCTGGGGGGGACGCCAGGCACGCGCCTTCTCTGCTTCTCCTACCCCCTAGTCCGGTCCCCGCTTGCAGATGTATCCGGCATGTGTGTGCTTTTTAGCACATGCGTGCTGCTCCTTGCGGCTCCTTATTTTTGGGCATAAGCGCGTTGGCTTTTCGCACATGCGCACATTGTTTTTTCTTGCATGCGCGCATTCGGTAATTTCCGTGCATGCGCACATTCAGTCTTTCCGTGCATGCGCGTCTGTGGCCGTTAAGCCCGGCCAGGTAGCCTAGGGCGCCTGCCCAGGTTGGCCCGGCGCTACTATAAAATTACTCATCTTTCTATTCAGGCCTCTCCTATTCATTTTCCAGCCTCTTATTCAAAGAAATGCTAGGGAAATTGTGGCCCTAGCAAGCACATTGCTTTAATTACAAATTAGTAAACTGCTGAATAAAAAGCTAAATAACTAAAAAAAACACAAGTAATAAGAAATGAAAACCAATTGCAAATTCTATCAGAATATCACTCTCTACATCAGGGGTGTCCAAACTTTTAGCAACAAGGGCCAGTTTAGTGAGGTGAGGGCCGACCATTCAGCCTGACATCCATTCCAAGGTAGCTAGCTTGTGATCAGGATCATTCACTCCTGGAGATGGACGCATATACGGCGTTTAGGAAGTGGAGAAGTGGAGTCTGTTTGGACTTATTCTCCGCACCTCATTTCGACAAGGAATCACATAGCCATATTTGGGCACATAATTAGTGAAATGGTCGTCTATACCTGTGTGCTGAAGGTTTTAGCAATAGATACGTAATGCCATGTAGTGATGCACCGCTCTCACATACGTCTTTAGATCACTGTACTGGCACGTCAATACGTCGATTGCACCTTCAGCCCTAAAGACATATGCGAGAGCGACGTGTCACTACATGCCATTACGTGTCTATTGCTAACACCTTCAGCACACAGGCAGCAGTATAGACGATCATTTCACTAATCATGTGCCCAAATATTAATGCTACATGATGGTAAGTCAAAGGTGAACAACCCCTTTAATATAAGGCCTTTCTGTTACATTCAAGTTTTGCTTTGGTGCTGCCAACGTGCTGTTGCCCAGGACACAAACAGGGGTACTATTCAGCCTAGCTGCTTAACTGATGTGTTCAGAAGGCTGTATGGGGTGTTGGCTGGTAACAGTCAATAAAAAATATGGAATTAAAGTGGACCTGTCACCTACACATTAAAAACTGCATAATGAAAGTCCTTTCCAAATTAAATATGGAACCCCAAAATTGTTTTTCATTAAAACATCCATACCTGTTATAAAGGTGTTTAAATATCTAAACTGTCAATCAAATATTACCTGCTCCGCCTCTATGCCCGTGGCATAGAGGAGGGGCAGTGAATTACTTTCACTTTCCATTCAGCACTTCCTACATGTCACTGCTCTCCTCACATTCCCCCTTCCCTCCTCAGGCTCTATAATTGTGTAGGGCTCTGCCCATGGACATTAGGTCCCTCATTCTTGTTCATACACAAGATTTTGGGGCGATACACAATTTTCCTTACTAACCATGTCCACAAAATGGCAGCTGCCTGCTTGCCGTGATTGTATAATTCCAAAACAGAAGGAAACAAAATTTAAAAATAAATACAGTGTAAGTAAAGTTTATTTTGTTCAACTAACATGATAGAAAAGAATTTGAAATTATTTCTTAGGGTGACAGGTCCCCTTTAAGACAATATTTGATAGGAAAATGCTGCCCCAGTCATGGAATTCATCTCCCTGGATCTATGTATTCTGGAACTGGATTCAGAAAAATCTTGGGGGTGTGAAGCACAAAACATCCATACATATTTCTTGATAGGAACAAATAGGTACAAAGTCCGAGCCAGTCTTTTATTACTGTTACACATGCAAGTTCTTACCTACCTCCTATTTTCTATGTCTGTGGGGTAACTCTCGCTGTATTTGTGGGATGCAACTGGATTCAGAGGAAAGAGGAAGATGTCAAGAGTAAAGGACACGTAACATGTAGCATTTGTGCTTATTACAAGGAAAAAAAGGAAAGTCTGTTTGCTTTAATTCCAGACACTTTTTCTAATTATTGCAATTGGCTGGATAAGCCACTTCTATCATCGGCACAGTTGCCACCTCATCGTACAGTTACATTCCTTGATAGTTCCATGTTTCTTACTTTATGTCAACAGTTTGGGGAAGGTCCTTTAACGTTTCAGCAGAATAATGTCCCCATGTACAAAGCCAGGTCCGTACATTATGGGTTTGCTGAGATGGGAAGAACCTGACTGCACAGAGCCCTGACCTCAACCCAAATGAAGCCCTGTTGGATTAATGGGAACCCCAACTCTGAGCCAAACCTGATCCACAACATCAGTGCCCAACCTCACTAATGCTCTTGTGGCTGAGAGGAAGCAACTCCCAGCAACAATGTTCCAACATCTACTGGGAACCCTCCAAGAAGAGCAGGGGCTGTTATAGCAACAAAGGGAGGGACTACTTCAAATGAAATCCCTTGGTTTGGGAATGTTTTCCAGGCACATGTCAACATACTTATATCCATATACCAGATTATTTATCATATCCAGTTTAAAGTTATCCAACACCTTTCTTTCCATTTGATTTCTGCATTTTAGTCAATGCTTTGGAATTAATGTTGAGTCTTTTACAATGCACGGATTCCGACTTATTCATGTCTATTGCCTTGGAAAGCAAGTATGACAGCTTGTTCATTTTCCTTCCCTTCTTATATATCTCCTAGTATCCAGAAAATAATTAGCTTCTTCATTCACATGCATGGTGAGCAGTAGGTGGCTTGTTGCTTCATTAAGCTCCTCAATAAAGTAATTAAGAAATGAACATGGCTCTGCCCATTACACAAACACATCATCAATCTAAATCAAATCTAAGCCATTTAAAGCAGTATCATCTGTACATTAGGTTTGAATAGATTAATTTGTCCCCCCAAAAAAATCCCCCATGAACACCTGGTCTCATCTTACCATCATCCATTTAGATGGACAGAATCATAAAACATCCAGTAACTTTTTGTCTGTTTGCTATTCCCCACTCTCCGCATTCCCTTTGATAAGAGCAAAGTCTACGTTCATATAAATCCTTCTACATCCTCCTGCCCTCTACCTGCATTCTATGGAACATCTCATGGAATACTCACCATGCTCATATATATACGTAGATGGATAATTAAAAAAAGAATAATTTTGGAAAATAGAATAATGAAGGAATATGGATGAATCAAGGGTCAAAGGCCTGAAAACTGAGTTGTGAGGGATCTCCTGCCAATAAAACCTTGAACAACCTAGCAAACCTATTGCAGAGATGTCTATCTTGGGTATCCTGAGATACGAGTTTATACTATACAGTGATTCCCAACCAGTAGCTCCTGAGTAACATGTTACTCACCAACCTCTTGGATGTTGCTCCCAGTGACCTCAAAGCAGGTGCTTATTTTTGAATTCCAGGCTTGGAGGCAAGTTTTGGTTGCATAAAAACCAGGTGTCCTGCCAAACAGAGTCTCCTGTAGTCTGCACACAGGGGCTACCAAACAGCCAATCACATGTTTGTGTTGCTCCCCAACTCTGGCTCAAGTGTAAAACAGACTGGGGATCTCTGCTACACAGGTTTGGAATAACTCTAATTTCATACTTATTTCAACATAATTAAGAGGATTCTGAGTATTATGCATTCAAACCCTCTTCTTGCAACTGAAAATTTGGTAGACCTTTCTGATCCTATAATAAAGCTACAGATATGAAAAATGTTGTCTAGTGATATAGTTCCAGGTGACCTAATAGGACCCAAAAACTGTTTTTTGCCCCCCCCCTCAAAGGGCGCAACCTCATAGTATGGAAATCCTTTTGGAACTTTTGATATGGAGGTATAGACAGCAGCACAGAAGAAGAGGAGCTTGTTTGATCATGCAGAATTGCAGTCTGGTAATCTCACAAGAAAGAGCTCAAATGGACATGAAAACCATTAATTTATGGTACAGGTATGGGACCTGTTATCTAGAATGCTTGGGACCTGGGGATTTCCAGATAATAGATCTTGCCATAATTTGGATCTTCATACCTTAAATCAGGGGTCCCCAACCTTTTTAAACCGTGAGCCACATTCAAATATAAAAAGAGTTGTGGAGCAACACAAGCATGAAAAAGTCCCTTGGGGTGCCAAATAATGGATGTGATGGGCTATTTGGTAGCCCCTATGTGGACTGGCAGCCTACAAGAGGCTCTATTTGGCACTATACTTAGTTTTTATGCAATTAAAACTTGCTTTCAAGCTTGGAGTTCAAAATAATCACCTGCTTTGAGGACCCTGAGAGCAACATCCAAGGGTTTGGAGAGCAACATGTTACTCACGAGCTACTGGTTGGGGATCACTGCTTTAAATCAACTAGAAAATCATGTAAACGTTAAATAACCCCAATAGGCTGGGTTTGCTTCAAAAAAAGGATTAATTATATCTTAGTTGGGATCAAGCACAAGGTACTGTTTCATTATTACAGAGAAAAAGAAAATCATTTTTAAACATTTGGATTATTTGGATAACATGAAGTCTATAGGAGATGCACTTCCCATAATTCAGAACTTTCTGGATAACTGGTTTCCTGAAAACAGATCCCATGTATATCAAGATCAGCAACAACTAAGCCCTATATATAACCTATTCCTCTGGATAATTCAATCATATCACATAGACCAAGCTCCGCCAGAGACCTGTATCATGTCCATGCTCGTTTCAGACTCATCATTTCCAGGTCTCTTTTAATGTGATATTTTACCTGCACTTTTCTTTCGCTGATTAAAAGTTCTAACAAACAGGATTTAAAGGTCACGCATATTTAGTGTTTTTATTCATCATTTGCTTGCTGATAAACTGGTCAAAAGATATCACTTTCTCAGACAGCTCAGACACCAAATGAAGACAAGGGGTCAACGTGCAGTGACCTTCCACCAATTAAAATGTTTAATAATTCTGCTGGAAAGCGCAGTCCCCCAGTAGGAAACTCAGAGGTGGACATTGCTGATCAAAAGGAGGACTGATGAGCTGTAGCTGAGGGTTGAGCAGAAAGGGCATTTCTTTGGGCTTCCAGCTTAAGTTAGGCACCTGGAAGAGAAGAACATAAATAAATTATTAAATAAATATATACACTAGGGATGCTTAGACTACAACTCTCCAACTGTTCAACAATTTCAGGCTGGAAACCCCAGATTTTCTATGTTTCCTGGGTTCCTTTTTTGCTATTTTGTTCCTGATTAAAGCCTTAAGGAGTCAAACTATCCAGACAATGCAAACTTGGATGACAGATGGACGCCATTCCTATCACTGCCTAAGCAAGCTGAAAATCTGCATTGCTATTTTCTCTGCCTAGGTTCACATATTTCTGCTGCAAATAAAGTAGGCTCTACGTTTGGCACAATACAAGCAAATAATCTTCACGTGCAACAAGTTGCACTTTATAGTACAACATTAAATGAGAACCAAACCCTTGCTAATAAATTCCCCATACACCAATTATTACCCCTCCCTGCTCCCCCCAACCTAGGTGGTACCTTTGGTAAATGCCCCTAACTCTTTACTTACTCCTCAGTGCAGATTCAGGGCATCGGAGTTCACAGACGCCATCTTCTTCTCTTAGGAAATCTTCGGGGTCTTCTTCCGGCACTTCAGCAATTTTCGTGACTTTTGGCGCATGCACAGTTGTCGTGAAACAGAAGATTGCTCCAACTGTGCATGCGCTGTTATGCCGCTTTATTCCCAAAGATTACCGAAAAGAAGAAGATGGCACCCGTGAACTCCGATGCCCTGAATCTGCACCGAGGAGTAAGGAAAGAGTTAGGAGCATTTACCAAAAGTACCACCTAGGTTGGGGGGAAACAGGGAGGGGGATCTATGTAGTGTAGGGGCAGGCCCGGACTGGCAATCTGTGGGTTCTGGCAAATGCCAGAGGGGCTGCTATAAGGTCCCATAGAAAGTCAGTATTTAGTGGGCTGGTGGGGGCTGTTTGGGCCTCTATGTGGGCTGATTGGGCCTCTATATACCTGAAATGCCAGGGCCTATTTTAATTCTCAGTCCGGGCCTGTGTAGGGGGTAGGGGTTTTTTATTAGCAAGGGGTTGGTTCTCCTTTAAAGTTTACACCATAGGTAACTTTTTCCCCAGAGATTCAGATTTTTAATCAACATGCCCGGTCTTTGGCTACATGTACAGGATTGGTGGTCATTTCCATGGGATATACCAAGTTTAGCCATGCATGCCAAGATCTAACCATATCCTAGTGGGCTAGACTATAGTAAATGGTATGTTGGGGGAAGAATGGAGGTGAGATATGGCCTGATAAGTGGCATGAAAAAAATATGTCCCAAATAATGTGTACAAATCAAGGACAACAGAAGAAAGTACAAAGAGAAGACAGTTGTACTTTCTTTGGGTCTTTGAGTTTCCTCACCAGTGGTTATATTAGTGATACCTTTAAGGGTGTCACATGGCCTACTCTATTCCCAAAATACGATTGCTGTAGTGATGTGTAGATCCGGAAAAACTCAACCCACACCCAACCCTAACTTGCAAAACCTTAACCTGCATCCAACCCTAACCCACAAAATGTTGAAATTGTAGTACCCAACCCATACCCATCTCTTCTTGCTCTATTCCAAGAAAAGAAATCTTTGGGAACAGAGGAGCTCTCTATACTTCACCGGTCTGACCTGTACCCAAGTAGAGGCAGGACCTCAGCAGGAGCCAGATCTGTGTCAGTTACTTTCTTAGCCTCTGGGTCAAATGGCAGGACTACATTCAAGCAAATTGTGTGAATGGCAGTTGCCAAGAGAGAGCAGCCAAATTTCAGTATTTAAACAAAGAGGAGATTTCCAGGGTCATATTGTCAGTTGCTTCTGGCTGCAAAACTCTGCCCAGCCACTAGCTGTATACAGTAATACAGGTTAAATAATCACATACTTATGAAGTATTTAAGTTTACAGAGCTCCAAAATGCAGGTTTTCAGCTTATACTCCCATAAGCAGCAGTGGATTATTCTATATAAATACTCGCCAGCTCCCTCACTGAACATGGTACCATCCAGCTGCCGTATTCCATATCCATTGTCACAAATGCAAAGCTTAACCCTACAGCACGAGGCCTCCCAGAGCTCTCATTCCATCAATTCCTTCCATCTATCCATCACTTGGGTAATTTGCTTCTTGTCAGATGGAGGTTTAACATTGAGCTCTCCTTGGACTGGGAGCCATAGTGAGAGATAACTATTTATAACAGGGCATATGATTAATTACTGTATGTAGGTCAGAGGCACAAGTGCCCATAACTGATTGTCCTCTGGGTGGATGATTTCTTTTCCTAGAAGTCTCTTGCTTCATGGGAATATGTAAAAGTTGGAGGGGGACTCGGCTCCGGCATTTAATGCGATGCAGCAAATAATCAGCTGCTGAAAATGCATCACTAGACAGACTATCTGCCCCACTCGTGGTTAATAGTGAGGGGCACCTGCATATTAATATACTATAAAGATTCCAGACCAGAGTTTGCAACAATTTATTGTTTAGATTACAGAGTTTGTTCCATCAAATCTCATCTGCCTTAATATTATTATTATTAATGGTTATTTTAGCCTCAGCTCCCCCTGGTGCCATTGCTAGCACTGCTTCTCTTAGTAATAACTATAAGTATAAAGGAAGCAAAGGACACAGTACATTGGGATTATTGAGTAATAATGCTTCTGTAACTGTCAGATGGATCCGTGTGTCTCTGTTAAGTGAGCAGATCCAGATACAGGGAGCAGGCAGTAAATATGAAATATGTTATTACTGTATGGCTGCTACAGAGGCACCGTGATTAAACATCTCTCTTCTACTGACACTTGACATGAGTCACTCAGTTTGGATTTCTAACATTTCTTTTAAAATGGAATTCATACTTCACTTTATGTCAGATGCTTACAGGTAAATCTCTATCTCTAGCTCTTTTGCGCTACTTTATGTCTCTCTCGTTCTACTGTATCTCTCTCTCTGTCTCGTTCCACTGTATCTCTCCCTATTTCTCTCACTCTACCGTATCTCCCCATCTCTCTACTGTACCTCTGTCTCTCTTACTCTATGGTATCTCTCCCTGTCTCTCTGAATCTTTCTCTCTACTTTGCCTCTACCTCTACCTGTGTCACTCGACTGTATCTCTATATCTATCTTTCTCTCCCTACTCTATCTTTCTCTTAATGTGCCTTTCTATCGCTATCTCTTTCACTCTACTGTATGTCTCTACTGTATCTTTCTCTCTACTGTGTTTCTCACAGACTCTCTCACTCTACTGTATATTTCTACCGTGTCTCTCCAACTCTCAACTCTCTTTACTGTATACTGTATGTGTCTGTCTCTTTCTACTGTTCCTTTATCTGTCTATTGTATCTGTATCTATCCATGTATTAATAATGTCTATCTGTCTTTGTCTGTCTTTTCCTATCTCTGTTGTGTGAAGACCTGTGTCTCTCTCTACTATATCAGTCTGTCTATCTGTTGACAGAGATTATAATGTGATTATAGTCAGTTACTCACACCAGAGAACATTCTACAATGACTTGTTAGTATTAACAGGACAGACTTGCAGCCTCAGTGAATTTGCGGCTCAAATCCTGGAGTCTTTGCAATTGTCCTCCAATCTTTATCTTCAGCCAACAGGTACCCATTTCTGAATTCTCCTTTCTGACCTGAGCAACCTATTTCGCATATTATTATTTTATTTACTGTCCTGTTTTACTATCCTTTTAAATAGAATAATGATTGGGCAACAAATGCAACAAAAGTGGCTTTAAAGTCCTTATAAAATCCTACAGCTGACATCTTTTCTCTTTGTGCCATGACTTTCTTGGAACTATCGGCACACAGTGTTGAGTCCTTAGCAAGCCTTGATCTCAAAATGAAAAAATATCTAATAATAGACATTAATAAAAGTCAAACTAAGAATGTCTGCACTAATGTTACTTTCAGTTTAATGACTGTGCCCATTGACTGGCTACAATGCTCTCCATGTTTCTTTATAATTAATACACCAATATAATCAAATTGTCATTGAGCTTTTAATTACCTCAAAGGTGGAAATTTCACTGCCAGTTAGTCAATGTCATGGGAACCCATCATGTTCCAAAAGACAATTCCCCACTTTATTTCTCACTTGCAATGCATTCAAGCCCATGGGGTGCAATGACCAGAGATCTTCCCAAGTGGTTTTCACAAGAAAAATAAGTCTCTTGACAAAGTTGTACATTCAATAAATGGATAAAAAATAAGGAAAATCCCAGAAGGGCGTGAAGCACAAGCTGAATCAATGGCTCCTCTTTGACAGAGGCAGTTTTGTAGAGTGTGAGTTATCGACCTATTTCTCTACTAACTTCTAACCAGAAACTCATTGGTAGAGTTTAATTAAAAGGCCAAGGAACCTGTCACTAATATGAATTCATGCAGCCCAAGAAGCCTGTGTCCTGAGAAGGCAAACACACAATATAGAAAGAAGGTCTATTGATTACCTGCCTCATTTCACCCTTCAAGGCGATTCTTTATCTACCTGCCAATGGAAGAAATAAAGAACACCTTGCCTGTCCAATAAGAGAAATGCTCCGATAATATTGATATCTCCAAATGTTTTTTTCATATAAACCTCTTATAATCGGAAGATTTTACAGGTTTCAAAACTCAACAGATTTGTTTCAGTACTGGGGAGCTAAACATTGTTTTACCTCCTCATTACGGACATGAGGCTTGGCTTGATGTAGTGCTATGACATTGGGCTGCCAAACTTTCTTTTAATAAAACTATGAACACCCTCCGTTCCTCAAGCATTTTTTAAATACATTGAATAAGCAGATGCCTTCAGGATGGCAATTTAATGGATCTGGATGTCTTCTGTTGTAGTCACCAACCCACTACAGGTGGATCATAGTCTCCCTTTTGGACATTACTATATACAGGTATGGGACCAATTATCCAGAATGCTATGAACCTGGTGTTTTTTGGATCAGGGATCTTTCCTCAATTTAGAACTTCACACTATGTCTAGTGATGGGTGAATCTGTGGCGTTTTGCTTAGTTGAAAAATTTGAGAATTTACTTTGCGAAACGCATTGAAGTCAATGGGCGGCAAAATAATTTTGACGCAAGCAACAATTTTTTTTCCAAATGTATTAAAGTCAATGGCCATCCGAATCATTTTAAAGCGTACCAATTTTTGTGCGTGCACCAATTCTGACGCTTGACAATTTCTATATGTCTCGGCAGGTTTTTTGCCAGTGAATTTTCGCAGTTTGCTGAATTTATTTGCTGGAGGCGAATTTATTCGCCCAGCACTAACTACGTCTACTAAAAAAATAATTTTAACATTAATTAAACCCAACAAGCGCAATTTGGCTTTTCATACCCTAATTCGATTAGGAAACCATTTAAACATTAGAAAAACCCAGTAGGCTGGTTTTGCCACCAATAAGGATTAACAATATTTTGGTTGGAACACACAGGTGTTGAACCTATATTTGGGCACTGAAGCCAGGTCCTTGCCATCCTTTTATTTTCAAATTTGGCGCTGGCACATGACAAATAGGCCCTACCATCTTGATTGAGGCGCAAGTGATTAGAGGAGTGCCATTGGGTACTCCTCACAAGTACAAGGGACTGTTATATTATTACAGTGAAAAACTAAATAATTTTTACAAATTGGAATTATTTGGATAAAATGGAGTCTATGGTAGATGGCTTTCCCATAATTCAGAGAGTTTCCAGATAACGGATCCTATACCTGTATACTACTGCTTATATTTTATTGAGGAAATAACATTTTCAACCATCAATCCACTTCAGTTTTTCTCCCTGCAGTTCAGTTTTTAAAAAGGATATGAACATTTTAAAATCTTCCTTATATGAGGAGTCATTTCCAATGAGAACCATAGCCATGTAGTTCTCTAGTCCTAGCACCCAGGGCTAAAGTGATTGACTCCCAGTTTAATTACAAACAGTAACAACAATCCGATTTTTATTTACAGCAGGAAATCTCGTTTCCTTTTTAGGAGGATTTAGTGACACCTACAAGTGCACATTTATCCAGTTCTGGGGACACAGATTGAATGATGGGAGTGGAAAGGTTATCAGTCGCCATGTGCCAATCTTTGCTATTGAATAAAACATTATGTTACTGAGAATTGATCAGGCGCACAGCCCAATAATCATATCCCCCCACTAGTTGGACATTGTGTAGACAAGTCTAGAGATTCCAATAAGACAATATTTGTGATTCTCTCAACATGTCACAAGGCAAACGGAACACTGACACCGCTGGAGTGTTGATAAGTCTGTGTCCCTGCCACCGCATACCCCTCAATCATTAACGTAAAACCCCTTGAACATAATTGGCTGCAGGTTTTTGTGCTTTTGTACAGCAAACCAATATCCCGTTAAGTGCCATCCAGTCCTTCCTTCCAAATGAATTTACTGCTCATGCACTTTCAATAATTACACACAGTCTAATGCGCTGCACCGGGGCGAGGGGAAGAATTTCAATAAATAGAAATGAATACATAAAGATCAACATTTCGCTGCCCCTGAAATATAAATATATATATACAGATGAAGCCACTTGGATTTGTGAGTTAAATGCGTCATGACTCAGAGTTAATTGAAGAAACTGTGTTATCTAAAGTTATCTTAACTCATTTAATGCATTTAACCTTTTCATTAGCATACCAAAGCTCCATTGTTCACAATGGTGAATGCTTTAATTAGATGGGACGTTGTGTCACAGTTTTCTGTGTTAAATGAGATAAATGGGATATCTGTGTTTAGTTATTCTGTGTCAAACAGACAAACCAAAGTGGCTGCATCTGTATATATATATATATATATATATATATATATATATATATATATATATATATATATATATATATATATATATATATAGACAAATACAAGATTCCTCTGCACTCAACCCATTATCAATATATTTAAGACAGAGACATTTTGTGCATACTGCTACTGAAAAATGCCTTACCCTTTAAACAAAACAGGGATTGTTTGTCCATATATTGCAATATATTTAAGCTGGCCAACTACGTCAAAGTCATCCCATATCTGGCCAGTCCTATGCTCAATTTTCATCTGATTCATTAAGAATTCTATGGTTTAATTATACATTTTATAAAAGGGACGAATACGTTTTACCTGCAACTTACTAGCTGCTTTCAAAGTAAAACTCCCAAACTTGGCTGCCCTTTTATTAGACACCAGTGGGATCACCTGACTATAGTTGGAGGGGGTGGGAGCTACAACATGGAGCTGGTCACTGCTCTTGTAGAACTATAACAAACAAGGGAAAGTTGTGCTCACCACTAGTTTTTAAAAACTATATATATATATATATATATATATATATATAATGTGCCAACTAGTGATGGGAGAATTAATTCACCAGGCATGGATTTGCAGTGTTTCACCGCCAGCGAATAAATTTGTGAAACTGCGGCGAAAAAATTCGCTGGCGAAAAATCCACCGCAAAAAAAAAATATTTTTCATGTCATAAAAGTCGTGCGCATAAACATTTTTGCGCATCAAAATAATTCGGACGCTAATTCATTTGGACTAAATAGTTGCTCATATAAAAATTATTGCGTGTCAAAATTATTTTGACGCCCATCGACTTCAATGCATTTCAGAATTTTTTGACGATTCACTGATTTTCCGTTAAATTTGTGAATTGTTCGGCAAAGCGAAACGCCACAGAATCGCCCATCGCTAGTGCCAAACATTGTCACCACTGCCCAGCTGATAATATGCATTCAAATTGGAAACATTTAGCAGATTCAGAAAGCATGCCCACAGGAACGTCTACATCTCCTGAAATCACAATTCACAGTTATAAAAAATAAAAAAAAAGACTTCAAATTTTGTCTGGATTCAGATCGGCTTTCAAAGTAAATGCTGCTTGGTTTCATATTAGAATTGGTTAAAGTAAAGGGGACTGGGAGTAAGGGAATAGCGGGAATATGTGTTTATGAGCGAGATCATTTCACACCGGTGAAAAACGAGGAGGAATGTAATTATCCGACAGCTTGTCATGGAACTTTCTTGTTACTAAATTAGGTTTGACCAAAGAAAATTAGGGATGATTGAAGAGATTGAAGGAAACAAATGTTTGTAATGGAAAGATATTATTGTGTGCATAAGAATAAATTATTGAGATTATGTAGGGAAACCTTACTGATAAAAGGGGAATTATAGCTCTGGCTTCTACTTTACCCTGGCATTGGACTCAACCAATATGGCACCAGTGGGCACAGCACAAACTTGAGCATCTCTGTGATGTCCTGGGGGTGAAAGACGGAGTATCTGCTGACTTAGTGCTGTACCTCCACCTTGTGGGATCTGCGTGGCCCCAATTAAATAATTAAATGGGAAGCTGGTTAGCCTGCTATTTAATGCAAAGCCCATAAAATGGCATTTGACAATAGTATCATATCATTTTGTCTGTACACCTCAATAATTGCTCTCAAGTAATGATGGCTGAATTTGCGAAACACGAATTTTGACGCCGGCGTCAAAATCGATGACGGCAACAATTCTGACGCCTACGACAATTCAGACGCGCATTAAAGTCAATGGGCGTGCTTTAATTGTCACCGGCGAATTTACGCTGCAGTTTAGAAAATGTATTTGCAACCGACGAAACTCGGAAATTCGGCACGAATTCGCGACTGGAGAATAAATTCGCCCATCACTACTCTCAAGCAGTAACTGTTCTGTTTACTACCAACTCCATCAAACTTGTACATGGAGTACCAAGTTGGGACTTGTCTGCCAAATGTCGATTATATCGTTTTTTCCATCTGTTCAATTTATTCACAGAGCATTTACAGGTGCACAACCAAGTGTCCGAGCGCGTGCCTTCTAAAATAGAAACAGCTGAGAGTATATTGATGCAATTAACTTGTGACCAAAGCAACTCCATTGTGCCAATGTGTTTTATACATCCTCTTCTGATGGACACAACTGCACCTATTGAAGCAAGAGAACCCTGGAGCCACCTCAACCCTATAACCGGCAGTAGCTTTATATTCTACCAGGCTGGAACTGGCAATCAGGAACTGGCAATCTGCTTTTTCCAAGAAAAGTCAGAGGGCATCTAACTACAGACCTCGTTCTTAAAGCAGGTTGCATCAATAGGTGCACCAGACTGGTGCTTACTGAATCAGAGAAAAACATGCAGTAATCCATGGCAACCAATCAACTGATTGCTTTCAGTGTTAAACCTGCACTTGGCTTGAAAAAGCTAATCACTGATAGTTGCTATGGTTTACTGCCCAGGAGCAAATTTGACCAGTGTTTATAAATGAGCCCCACCTTGTTTTGAATACGTGGTCTGGATATAACTGGACTCCCACTCTGAAATAGCTAGACGTAAGTCAAAGCAAAATTGTGCCAAATACAAGTGCTATTACATCTTAATGCATCACTGGAACTCAGAGTATAGCCACAATTACACTATAATTGCAGGAAAAAAATAAAAGAAATCTGGCAATTTCCACCCGAAATTGCCCTTTTCACACCGGAACTTTTATTAATAAAGGACCTTCTTATGTTCCACCATGACTTTAGGGTTGCCACCTGTTTGGTTTTGACCCAAACAGTTCAGTTTTTCTTAGGTCTGTTTGGGTTTCAGACTTGTGAAATCGAAAATAATCTGATGTCAAAACCCCACACAAGACACAAGCACGCCCCCAAATATCATAACCCCATCTCCCTATGCCACTGCTCTGCCCCCGATGCCATCATCTCGTTCCCTTATTCGGTTTTTGCGGAGGTCAAAGGTAACTAGAAACTAGACATGAATGACACATTGGGGCATTCGCTAAAGAAGAGTGTTTCTGCCCATGGAATAGTGTTGTTACATTCAGCCTGATCAGCGCTAATCACTCACACGCCTCAACTCTCATTATAAGGCTCTATTAGTATTCAGTGACGACATTCGGCTGCGGTGAATGACAGTAATTGAAATTACGTGTCATCTTCCCTTTTGCGTTAATGTGATTAACAGCTTCCCAGTCTCAGCGTTAAATGGTATTCAGCGATTATAAATAATTAAGGATTCCGCCATTGCAATTTCATACAATGGATAATAAATTCTAATATAAATATTTTGTCACCGCAATTCAAAAGTTTTAATTACGGTTGCAGTTTTTGGGCCCTGTTCTTAATGGAACTGGATTAATTTACTTCAGCGAAATCCTCGGTTCAGAGTATTTAGCCGAGATGTGAAAGAGAAAGAGAGAGAGAGAGAAAGAGAGAGAAAGAGAGAGAGAGAGAAAGAGAGAGAGAGAGAGAGAGAGAGAGAGAGAGAGAGAGAGAGAGAGAGAGAGAGAGAGAGAGAGTATAGGCAAACAGAATGGAAATGGGAAGCATATGGAGAAATTTTAAATTTGTATTCTTACCTGAAATTTTCTTTTTCTTTAGTCCGGAAGGCAGCACATAACGGGTTAACTTGGATTTGTTCTCCCCCTGGCAGGACAGAATTAGCATAATTTATTAATTAACAAGTCTATAAGCACACCTACCTTCCCCCTTGCAAACCGTGTTTATTAAAAAGCTCCATAAGTATACACAACCACAGAAAAAACTTTTTAAATGCTGAATATTTATTGGGAGGGAAGTCTGTGCTGCCTTCCGGACTAAAGAAAAAGAAAATTTCAGGTAAGAATACAAATTTTCAATTTTCTTTGCGTCCTCCAGGCAGCACATAACGGGACTAAGCAAGCTAAATTCAAAGGGAGGGAATATAATTTAAAGAGCTGCTTGAATAATTCGTCTGCCAAAGGCTGCATCTTGTGAAGCTGTTACATCCAATCTGTAGAACTTTGTGAAGGTATGGATGTTGCTCCATGTAGCAGCTCTGCAAATGTCTTCTGTGGAAACTGAAGATTTTTCTGCCCATGATGTGGAGACTGCTCTGACAGAATGTGCCTTAATTGGTTCAGGAGGTTGTAGATTTGCTGCTGAGTAAGCAGATGTTATGGTATTCTTTACCCAAGAAGCTATGGTTGGTCTGGAAGCCTTCAAACCTTTTCTTTTTCCTGAAAAAAGGAAAAATAGATGTTCTGATTGATTGAAGGATTTTGATCTCTCCAGGTAAATTAATAAACATCTGTGAACATCCAAAAATTTAAGCTTTTTGTCTTCTGATTCAGAATTTTGGAACTTTGGTAAGACAATCTGTGCATTTATATTTTGAGAAGTAGGAACATTTGGTTGAAAAAAAGGTAAACTTCTCAAAACTACTTTATCTGGAAAGAAAATAGTATAAGGGGGTACTGCTGCCAGAGCCTGTAACTCCCCAACTCTTCTTGCTGATGTCAGGGCTACTAAAAAGGTAATCTTCCAAGAAAGAAATTTTAAACTAGTTTCTTCCAAAGGTTCAAAGGGGTCTTCACATAGAGCTGACAGGACAATGTTTAAATCCCAAGGAGGCATTATGGATTTTATTCATGGTCTGATTTTTGAAATGGCTTTTACAAAATGTTTAATAATAGGATCAGATGACAGGTTGCAATTTAATCCTGCTGACAAGGCACAGAGTTGTACCTTGAGTGTGCTTGGTTTGAGACCTTTTTCAAACCCTTCCTGAAGGAACTGCAAAATTACTGAAGTAGAAGATTGATCTTGTAGTATCTCTTTTTCTTTTTTCCCATCTCTGAAAAAACCTTCCATATTCTTCCATAGCTGGTAGAAGTGGATTCTTTCCTGGATTGCATTAATGTATTAATTACTTCTTGAGAAAGACCTTGCTTTTTTAAATTTTCTCTGTCAACCTCCAGGCTGTCAGGTTCAGCCGAGATATGTCCGGGAACAACATCTTCCCCTGTAATAACAGATCCTTCCTGAATGGGAGTTTCCAATAATCTTTCCTGGACAGGTTCATCAGGTCCGAGAACCACGTTCTCCTCGGCCAGAAAGGGGCTATCATGACAAGAGATGACTTCTGCTCTCTGATCTTTTGGAGGATCATTTTTGTGATCATAGGAAGAGGAGGAAAAATATATGCTAGATTGAAGTCCCATGGAATGGTCATCGCATCTAGAAAGTCTGGGTTGTCTTGCTTGTTCAGAGAACAGAAGCAATTCACCTTCCTGTTGTTCCTTGTTGCCATTAGATCCACTTGTGGGAGACCCCACTTCTGGACCAACCTCTGGAATGTTTCCTGATTCAGCTCCCACTCTCCCTGGTTTATCTTCTTCCTGCTGAGGTAATCCGCCAGGACATTGTCTGAGCCTTTTATGTGGACAGCTCTGAGAAGACACAGATTGTTCTCTGCCCATAACATCAACTTGTGACATTCCTTCTTCAGAAGAGGAGCCCTGGTGCCCCCTTGCTTGTTTATGTAACAGACCGCCGAATAATTTTCTGATTTTACAAGGACTTCCTTCCCCTTCAGAGGAACTTGGAATTTCTGAAGAGCTATCCGAACAGTTTTGAGTTCTTTGAAGTTTGAAGACTGTCTTCTTTCCCAAAGAGTCCAGCTGCCTTGAATCACTTTGTTCTTCAAATGAGCTCCCCAGCCTTTGGCAGAAGCATCTGTGGTCAAAATGCTGAATCTTGGGACTTTGAAGGATTTCCCCTGGGACAACATTTGTGGATTGATCCACCACCTCAATTCTTTTATGAGTTTCACTGTGACTTTGAAAGATGCGTCCAGAGAATCTTGTTCCTTGTTCCATTGATGTAGAATTTCCATCTGCAGTGGACGCCTCTATGAATGATGTCATCAACCCTAATACCTTCATGGCTTGACGAATCGATAACGACGAGACTCTGCACATCTTCCCGATTTCTCCACATAGATGTTGAGCTTTCTCCTGAGGAAGAAAGACTTTCATATGAAACGTATCTAGGATGAGACCTAAATATCTGACTGATGTACTTGGATGCATATTTGATTTTTTTACGTTTATAATCCATCCATGTTCCCTGAGAAGAGACAAGGTTAGGTTCAAGTGCTCTGTCATTTGACTAAGGGATGATGCTTTCAGCAACCAATCGTCCAAGTACGGTACTACGAAGACTCCTTGTTGCCTCAAGGCTGCTGCAAGAACCACAATAACCTTTGTAAATACCCTCGGAGCTGAGGTAAGGCCGAATGGGAGAGCTCTGAATTGAAGATGAAGAAGAGATGAACCCACAGAAACTGCTATTCTGAGAAATTTCCTGCTTTCTATGTGAATAGGAACATGGAGATACGCATCTCTCAAGTCTATTGTTACCATAAGGTCTCTTTCTTGTAGAATACCTATGGCAGACTTTATGTTTTCCATGCGAAACTTTTCGTTTTTTATGAATTTGTTTAGATATTTTAAATCTATGATGAGGCGGAGCCTCCCGTCCGACTTTTCTACAAAGAACACATGAGAATAAACCCCTTTTCCTATTTCTGAGAAAGGAACAGGTTCTAAAACTCTTTCTTTTAAGAGTTTTTGGATTTCTTCCTCCAAGAGACCCCTTTTGCCTGGGTCCGATTTTCTTTCGTTTATGCAGAATTTCTGATGAGGAATCTTGTGAAAGGCAATAAAATAACCTTTTTTGATAATGCTTAGGACCCATGTATCTGAGTTGGTTGTTTTCCATATAGGAAGAAACGAAGGCAGCCTTCCTCCTACTTGGTCCTGACTTCTGGCGTCATAACTCAGAAGGTTTTTTTCCTGGAGCTTCTTTCTTCTGTGAATCTTTAGTGAAACCTCTTCCTCTGAAGTTTCTAGCTCTGTTATGGTCTCTTCCTCTGTCCATGCTTCTGAATCTAAACTGTCTGTGGGATGAGGAAGGAGGCGATGATCTTCTGGATGAGGATCGAAAAAAAGAATTTCTCTGAGTTCTTTGATGGTCCTGAGGTAAAGTTTTTCCTTTCCCTGGAGCCAGATTTTCAATAATCTTGTCCAAAGGAGAACCAAAGAGCTTTCCCGGCTCAAAGGGCATAGAAATTAAACTATTTTTAGAAGGTAGGTCAGCTGACCAAGACTTAAGCCATAGTGCTCTCCTGCCCACTGTGGAAAGAGCCATGGTTCTAGCACCTGATTTTAAGGTCTCAATTGCCACGTCACAAAGAAAATTTGAAGCCATTTTTATAGGATACATCATATCCAACAAGGAGTCTCTTGAAGTACCCTCATCAATTCCCTCCTCTAATGAATTTAACCAGAATTTCATAGACCTGGAGACCGCCACTGCTGCCAAGGCTGGTTTACAGGTATTTGATCCTGCCATATAAGATCTATGCAAAGCACATTCGCCTCTTCTATCCATAGTATCTTTGATGGCTGATTCCTCAACTGGAATCGTAGTTCTTTTGGAGAGTATAGCAATTGGGGTGTCAACTTTTGGTGGATCCTCCCAATGCTGCACATCTTGTGAATCAAAAGGAAACATAGACTTGAACCTTTTGGTTTGTACAGGCTTCTTTCCTGCATTCTTCCATTCCTGTGCTAACAGATCCTTCAATACTGTATGAACCGGAAAACTGAAAGATTTCTTAGGTGTCATAAATAATAAGTCATCTTTACTTTTTTTATTTTCGGAATCAGGTTGAGGACAAACGACTTTCCTCACTTCTTTAATCAGGCTAGGAATCTTTTCAGTAGGAAAAAGGTAAATATCATCCTTAGATCTCGGGTTCAGGTTCAGATGAATCAGACACAGATCCTGACTCATGTTCTGTGTCAGAGTCTGACTCCAACTGAATGGAAGCAGCCTGTGAGTCTTTTACTGCAGAAGCCTTTATCTCCTCAAAGGATTTTGAGAGCATATCTTTAAACCAGGACATAAACTCATTTGCCTTCTCTTTTTCCTGCATATTATGCTGTGACAAGCATGTTTGACATCTAGCATGTTCCCAAGCTTCCGGAAGTGGTGGTTCACAGTTTGAACAAATACAGTGTCTGGATTTCCTTTTTCTTTTCCCCACTCTATTATCAGCCATCTGATAAAAAAGAAAAAAAGAGGAAAATCAATACCCTCCAGTAATAAAACTGAGGGAGAAGGTCCAATAAGGCAACTTACTTTCAGCAGCCTTAACCAGTGAGTGCAGCCTGGCAGCCCACAGCCACAGGAACAACAGCCCAACAGATCCCTGTTTCCTGCCCCTATATTTATGCATAGGGCAAAAGGACTTAATCCCATAAGAAACCGCCAATGGGAAGGCGCTTGAATCTTACCTTACAGCCTAATACCGGCAATGCTAACCTTAGGCGCAGGATGATGACGTCAAATGAATCAAGTTTTCCGGAGTAATAAAAAAATAGCAATAACCATAAATTTTACATTTACAGAACATTTGCAGAGTGACCCCCTTAATATAGCTTTTGTGAACCTGCAAAGATTCATCAATGCACCAACACGTATAACAATCAATAGTCTCGACTAGGGATCAGGCCAAGTGTTCCAGAGAGTCCAGAACAAGGGATTACTAACTCTACTCCTTCTCCTCTGTACAACACAGAATTGCTCGCTTGCTCTCTTACATTCTTAGGATGTACTATAAAAGAAGCTAGGTTATCATTAACTGCTCTTCATTCACGGGGTCCCTACAGCTTCAATCACTCTAAAGCTGGCCGTAGATGTGCAGATTTTATTCTTTGTGCAGCGAACGTTCCTTTCAGTCTAACGATCTACCATTAGCCGTTCTGATTAAAACAAGTAGGAAAAATAACAAGTCAGACAACGTTCTCACCATTTATTGACAGGCCGCAATCATACAAGATGTATGTCCAACAAAAAGTAGTGACAGTCACCCATTGATATCATCCCATAGGCAATACATGCAGAGATCTTATTGTAGCCAATATAAATCTTTTAACGCGTCCGAACGACTGAACAACTGATTGGCATGGTACGAAAAATGTCAGGACACTCCACACACTGTCCAAAAATCATACCAAGCTTTGTTTCGTACTATTGTACCTTTGTGTTTATGGCCAGCTTAACACTTGGTGTAACGTACGGTCTCCCAAACCCTGAACTAACCTCAAGATTCCGGTCACAGCCCGGTCTTCTGCCTTTAGCAGCCGCCTTCGGCTTTGGGGGGAGCCCTCCACTACTCAGATGCTGCCAGGTCTTATTGTGGGAGAATCAGGGAAAGAGTTCTGGGTAAGCATGTGAACCGAATGCGTGAGGATATGGCGGAGGAGCAGTAGGCGAAGTCCAGGAACAGACCGGGTCAAACCAAATGGGCAATGCAGTACAAATACGGGTAAAAGTATCAAGGTTGGAACACAGCCCGAGGTCATATACAGAAGAGTGGCATAGAACCGAATTGTAATCAGAAGAATTGTCAAAACAGGCCGAGGTCAGTTCAGGCAGCAGGATGGCAAGATCAGGGGCAGGCAAGGATTAGACACTAGAAATCAACACATGAGCAAGCTCAGAATATACCCAGGAACTCAGGAAGAACCTTTACATTTTACAACTAGAAATTGGCAGAGAGCCCTTTATATATTTGAAATTCTCGCCTGCTTGATGACGTCATCCACACCTCAAAGCCAGACGCGAGCATCACGACTATCTTTTCAGTGTGCACAAACGTGGGTGCTGAAGAGGGAAGACGTGGATTACACATTAGGTCACAACTTTTGCTCCCAATCTCCCCAGAACATCCACCCCTGGTCACAGATGGTTTCCAAAGTTGAAGAACCGTGTGCCAGCTCCCATTATATAATCTACAGGCAAGAAGTGGTCATACTGGGCCAATAATGGATACTTCCCTTCCAAAGGTCACAGGTAAAGAACTAGGACTTCCTAAACCAGTGACAGAATTGACCCCTTGGGTCCCCTACAATATCATGAAATTACACAAAAATCTATGTATGTAAGATAAAGCATGGGGTAGGATGCATGTGGATAGCCATGGGACCATTGGGCACAAATACTTGGGATCAAAATGCATTGTTGGCAAAAATATGTTTTTTTTGGACTTTGCACCTTTCCTCTCTTTAGTAAAAGAAGACTTTAGTCTTCCCAGTTTGGGAGTACAGCATAGTTTTTCTAGTTACTAGTTTACTAGCCATGAACCTAGTTATTTATTGTGGACCAATTATTATGATCAGACAACCTTTTGATGGAAATGTTATTGCATGAATACATAAACATATTTTCCAGAGTATGGATTACAGAATGTGTAAAGAAATGCAATAATGGTATATTTTGTAAATGATAAAATAAATAATAAAAATACAAAAAAAAAACAAAAAAAAGAATAAAAATACAAAAACATCACAGTGCTTTAAGCAAGAAGTGCTTCAAGAAGAGATCACGGAACCAGTGTCGGACTGGCCCACCGGGATACCAGGAAAACTCCTTGTGGGCCCAGATGTCAGTGGTCTCTTGTGCTGCTAAACATTTGGCCTATTTCATGGCCATTTCCTATTTCTTTGAGAACAAAGAGGCTAAATAGATGGAATAATAGATTATAGTATGTAAAGAATAGAGACTAGGAGAATAGAGGTTGAGTGAGGAGAGGAAGAATAATAGTACTGAAAGTGGGCCCCTGGTCTATGGTTCATTGGTGGGCCCCTGGTCTAAGGTTTTTGGGTGGGCCCCTAATGTCCCAGTCCGACACTGCATGGAACTGGACATATTAATTCCAATCCATGTGTCTTAAATTGAACATAAAGCTCAGTTATTAATGTACTTTGTTTCAGAATGACAATATCTATAAAGGAAACTGGAGTTAATGCCAGAATAACAAAATTGCAAGTTCTCCATAATGGAAACTGTTTTTGGAACACTTAATTGTTAGAGCATTGTGCCCAACTCAAATAATTTAAAAAAATGTTTTATTTCACCCAATCAGCAGCCGCTATCTAACAATTTTAATGCACAGACAGTTGATACAGAAATAGGAAACTGATGGCAGATGAAATAATTGCAATTTAGCATAAACTATTATCTAGCAGAGAACTCTGCCCTCTGTGCTGCCACTAAAATGATACTCCGTTGTCCCTTTTCACTGTCATCACATGAGCAATATATATATATATATATAGTAGTACAAAAATGACCAGCAACACCAGGATTTCAGTGAAAAAGCAATATATTCATATGTGCATATGTAGCCAACGTGACGTTTCGGTCCTCTCAGGGACCTTTCTCAAGGCAACCACACCTCTCATTACAACAAGTTTAAATAGCCAATAGTGAATAAACAATTAAGGAAGTGACATCACCTTATTAAAGTGGTCAGTGCAATGTAGATTTTTTAAAAAAAATTTTAAGAAAAAAATTTCAAGCCGGAGGGGTCTTGAGCCATGACAGACTAGATACAGATGTTTATAGTATTTTATATTTTTATTGCACTTTGCACTTTTCGTACACAGGATTCACAATATATAACGGGTGTCCGTTATCTAAATTTTATATGATATTATAACTGTATCTTAATCACCTTTATTAATAATATGTGAGAATTTTTTATGTCATAGCATAGTTTTTAAAATGCTTGAAATTTTTTTCTTAAATTTTTTTTTAAAAAATCTACATTGCACTGACCACTTTAATAAGGTGATGTCACTTCCTTAATTGTTTATTCACTATTGGCTATTTAAACTTGTTGTAATGAGAGGTGTGGTTGCCTTGAGAAAGGTCCCTGAGAGGACCGAAACGTCACGTTGGCTACATATGCACATATGAATATATTGCTTTTTCACTGAAATCCTGGTGTTGCTGGTCATTTTTGTACTACATATCTTTTTTTACCGGGCACCCAGGTATGGAACCAAGAAGCGGTGTGCCACCCTATTGACTATATATATATATATATATATATATATTATATATATATATATATATATATATATGGCTGGCCTTATGCCAAAAAAGCAAAACAAAGGGAAATTGCAAAAAAAGAACTGAATCAGCTTCTTTATGTCTTAAATGAACATTTTTATACTGGAGCATTAAAATCTCCTGTGTAATGGTTTTACAAAATGGTTCATTAACTTTAGTTTGAGGTACATTCACATACCAAAGAATGACAGCGGCAAAGATTTATTGATGGTGTTCCACTTATTATAAGCCATTCAGAAGGAAGCTGTGTCTGGCCTTAATTAATAAATTAGCAACATGCCTCCAAATGAGCCTCCATTCATCTGCCCTGAGTAGCAATTAGAGGAGACCACTGTTATTTCTGTTTATGTGAAAAGGTTATTTCAAGTTTATCATGCGCTGGTTGAGTGGGAAAAGGGCATTCTATTTCAATCGCTCCTCAAGAGAAAACTTCAAGGTGATGTTAAATAAAAGGAAGTCCCAAAAAAAATAAAAGAATAGGAAGAGAAGTTTACAGAGCAAGATTATTAGAAGAGCCCCTGGGATGAACATGGTACCTATACAGTATATACATTATACACCTTTGCTTTACAGATGCCAACCACTTATGACATACAGTAAGTGGTCTCTACAATAAATCAAAACAAATTATTTATATTTTTTGGGGAAATTGGAGTCATTTCCTATGTCAGCAGTGAAAAGTCACAAAGTTCAGAATTTTCCAGAATTTTGTCTCTTTTGCCAATTATGGGCAGTGTTATCCAAATCCAAGTTCAAGAATCAGAAAAAAAACCCCAAACCTTGAAAGTCTTGATTGTATGCTTAAAAAAACTCAAACTCGCTTAAAAATCATATTCTACTTCATTTTTAACTATTGATCTCAAAGACTGAAATTGAAAAATAGCATGCATTCTGAAACATAGAACTCACATTAACTTTTGCTTTTAGAAGGAGATTTTTTTGTGTTTTCTGCTCAATGATCTCAAGCATTTTTGAAACGTTTGGAAACTCAAATTCATGATTTTTGCTGTGAAAAACTTGGATTGCCATTAAAATGTGATAATTTGGGCCTGATGACTGAGGTGTATTTACTATTTAAGCATTCCCCTAAGGTTTAGTCACTAATGGGGCCCTTAATTTCATGGAGGGAGTAATTCTCCTCTTCCTGGTTCAAAGCATGACCCCTAGCTTTCCCAAGTTGGTCACTAGGTATCAGAGTGCCACTTTATAAAAAGGGAAGCCCTGTGGCTCTAAGAACTTTTTGCCAGAAGCTTCCCCCAAGGGAAGAGAGAAGTGGATCCCACGATCTGAGCATGAGCTGAGCTATGTTTAAGTGATATTAGTTAGTCCCCTGTCATAGGTTCCTCTAGAAGAGCCAGACAGGTTTAGGGCTATCTATACATGCAGCTCTTGGCTCCACCAAGGCGTGTTAGCAAGGGTTAGATCCCCATTGTTGTCTAGAAAGGGAACCAGCGGACAGGTTATAGGGATTAAATAGATTCCCATCTGGGTTCCACTTAAGAGGGGTCCCCCAAGGAAGAAGGGAATCCCTGGGTGGACTGACTGGATATCCCTCTATCAAGTTCTATTGAAGGAAATGCTGTGCTCATGGTCTCAATTGTGAGTATGTACTGACTACTCAATGACTGTGCCCGGTGTTATTGCACTCTCCTGTGGATTGTTCTAAATAAATCAGTTCTGGTTAATATTCTAAGAACCACTTGCGCCCACTCTATGGAAATATTACTGATTACACATACATTGCACCTGGCCTCCACACTGTTGCGAGGGCACACCCCAGAGAATAAAAGGTCTCATATGTCTTATTTAGGGATAAAGCTAATAGTTTGAGTAAAGGTCCTGCTCAATTTACCATAGTCTAACTATATGGTACAAAAACTTTCTAGAAAAAAACCCACTTCGCCTGCCGTTGATTATTTTTCTATCAATATTCAAAATCCTTCTGCCCGGCCAAACCGAATCCTAATTTGCATTTGGGAGGGAGGGAAATTGTGTGACTATTTGTCACAAAACAAGGAAGTAAAAAATGTCTTCCCGTTCCCACCTCTAATTTGCATATGCAAATTAGGATTCGGGTTTTGGTTTCGTATTCAGATGAATCGTTCGCGATGGATTCGGGGGTTTGGCCGAATCCAAAATAGTGAATTCGGTGCATCCCTAATTCTTGAACAACTTAAAATGTTATAGACAGGGCCGAATTTACATAGTGGCTGCCCCTAGGCCCGTTCGTCGCCCCTGTCTCTTCCCCAGCACATCCCCAGTGTTTTTGAACCAATGTGCGTGTGGTTAGGCAGCATGCCGCCCCCTAAAATCCTGCCACCCTAGGCCGGGCCTTGGTGGCCTTTCCACAAATCCGGGCCTGGTTATAGATACAGTATGTAATATGTAACAGTCAAGAGAATGGACCCTGGATCTTGTAAAAGGGTCAGATTGGGCCGCAGGACATCGGAAGAAGACCCGGTGGACACTGGCCCTTGTGGGACCCGGCGGCCCAGACCTGCTCCCTGCGCAAAGCCTACTGCAGCTTTCGAATTTCCTCCCTGGTCCACCCCCCTCACACCCGCTAGAAGGTGAAGGTAGGCGCTGGGGTGCCAGAGAGGGGTTGTGGCTGTAGTGGGGCCTGGAAGGGGTGCGGTCCGACACACAGATGGATTTTGGCAATGGCAGCCACACCCCTTTTCCTATTAAACGGAATACGTAGATGTGTGAATTCAGAAGCATCAAACTCCATCTGTATCTTACATTTCAATATTGTGGCCCCATAGACTTGGTTACTGCATTTAGAAACAACATGATTCTCATTCAACCCTCATTCAAATCCTTACAAATACAATAACCGAAACCCTGGAACAGCCAGTGAATCCTAATGAACAATTTCTCATTCAATATTCGCCTTGCGCCCGCTGACATATTTTCCCAGTCTTACAGAATTTCAACCCTCTTAGGAGAAATAATATAAAATAAACAGCAAATGTCACTTCTGGAAATCAGCTTCACTTTGGCAAATCAAATTGGGCCGAGAGAGAAGCAAATGAGAGCGCAGCTTGGTGGGAATTCTGCATTCACTTTCGTCCATGGACAGGCTGGCAAAATGTTGTGATAATCAGAAAGCTGTTATTATGGATATGTGTAGGAGATATTTCTTACCCTTTCTTTAATGATGTGACACACAAACCATTTTGCTGTCACAAGCTGTTCTTCTGCTGATTGAGAGAAAGGGGAGAAGTTCTGGCTTACTGTACTCTTCCAAGACTCTCATCTCTCCAGCTGTCACATATAACATGGAAGACACACTTAATCGTATGACAGATAGATTTCTTAATGAAACCAGAGATTCTACTCCTGAGACATAAAATACTGTGAACTGAAATGGATCAATCAGAATAACAGAGAAGTTCTAAGATATAAATCTTGGATTTGGTCCTTAAAAACAAACATGCCACTATCTAAACATAAAGGGAAAAATAAGTCTAAGCCAACAAGACTGGGTTTCTGAAAAGTAGATAATACAATAGCCCAGCCTAGAAAAGCTTCTTAATGGCATCTACAGTGATGATACTTTTTACCCAACCCACGCACTTCATTTTGGAGACCATTTGAAAAGTTATTTCCCAGAATGTCTTAGCTTCTTCAGGTTTCTCATTTGCACTTCTCCTTGGTTTTCAGCAAAGTTGATCCCATAATAAAATAGTCTACGTCTGCACAGTATCTAATTACAGGTACGGGACCTGTTATCCAGAATGCTTGGGACCTGGGGGTTTTCCATATAATGGATCTTTCTGTAATTTGTTTCATACCTTAAGTCTACTGGAAAATCATGTAAACATTAATTAAACCCAATAGACTTGGTTTGCCTTCAATAAGGATTAATTATATCTTAGTTTGGATCAAGAACAAGGTATTCGTTTATTATTACAGGGAAAAAGGAAATATTTTTTAAAAATTTTTGATTATTTGGATAAAATGGAGATAATGGGAGATGGTCATTTCATAAATAGGAACTTTCTGGATAACGGGTTTCCAGATAACAGATCCCATGCCTGTATAACCTTTACCCAACCCAGGAACTTCAACTTGGAGACCACATGGATAGTTATTCTCCAGGAAGCTCTGTCTTCTCCTTGGCTCTTAAGGTTTCTAATGGCAGGTTTATGATTGTTGCAATTGGTCAATCCATCTTAATAACAGTTGTCTGCATTCTTCTGCCCCTTAACATCTTCATACCCCAAGGAGGCCACACAGTCTTAACTTAGGACTATGATCCCCAACCAGTGCCTCATGAGCAACATGTTGCTCTCCAACCTCTTGGATGTTGCTCTCAATGGCCTCAAACCAGATGCTTATTTTTGAATTCCAAGATTGGAGGCAAGTTTTGGTTGCATAAAAAACAGGTGTACTGTCAAACAGTACACCTGGTCCATAGTCCAAGAGGAAAGTGTTGGAATGGTTACTGCCTGCTCTGTTCTCATTTCTCTACAGAAATAGGAATTGGTAGCACTCAGGCCCGGATTTGTGGCAAGGCCACAAAGGGCAGGGCAAGGGAAGAGAGACACTGAGGGGGAAGGGGACACAGAGAGGGGTATGCATACGAGGGGGGCGATGAGAGGAGACGGTTAGGAGAGCCCCATTTGTATATCCGGGCCTGGTAGCACTAGATAGCTAACTAATATACACAGACAAGAGGAAAGTGTTGGTAGGGTTACTGTCTGCTCTGCTCTCATTTCCCTACAGAAATAGGAATTGGTAGCACTAGATAGGTACATAATATATCGGGACAGAGACAAGATGAACATGTTGGAAGAGTTACTGCCTGTTCTGCTTCCATAACCCTTCAGAAAAATCAATGGCTGCATAACATATCCACTCATGTCATCCTTTCCTCAGCCCTATGGGGGAAGCCCAGCAAAATCATTTTTTTCATTACATATAAATTATATTACATAATTATGATTATATATTATAATTAATATATTAATGTTATTATAATTATTCTATAATCATATCAATTATATATATAATGATATGATATGATTAAATGTATGGCATCAAGCACTGGCTATAAAACCCACTTGGCTGTTTTTTACTACTAATGAATCATTACATCTTATCATTTAAATTCAACCATTTCCTGTAGTCACTGCCAGCAACATAATAACGATTGTGAATGTATTTTTCTATGTTTGCTTTAAAACAAATATCATATAAAATGACAGGTAAAATGTTCTGCAGTCCCTACTGACTCCTATAGAGGCAAAACCGGAGATCCCAGCTGAGGAGCGGATCAGCACTCTCATCTGCATAATGCATAAACAAAGAGCTAAATTTAAGCGACTCCAAATAACACAAACTTAATGTAGGTAGTTTGCATATAAAATGAGCTCCTATCTGTATAATAACTTATCCTGCCACTTTCCAAAGTGTGAACAGCACAGAGAAAAAAAATGTTCTGAGTTTATTACAGACACTCAAAATTTGTATTAGCTCTTAGGTGTTCTGGCACCAGTGAGCGTGTTTAATTACACCGCAATCATACAAATCATTAGGAGAAAACTCTCAGAGTACTCGCAGGTCAAGGGAAGATTAGAGCTTCAGGTTGGAATTTATATTCAATCCGTTCCTGGCGGATTAATCACAGCCAAGCGGCTTCCCATGCATTAAACGTATGGCAGTAAATGATGCGCCGCTTTACTTGTCATATATTACTGAGTTGTTTTGGATTCAATCTACATCTCCCCTTGTGCAGTTCTGACCCAGCAAGTATGGCAATCACTTGTACAAGTCCCTCCATCCTCCTCCCTCGCTCAGCATTGCTCTGGGGTCACTTGGATGTTTCACTGGAACAATGGCAACAAACTGTAATCAAAGGATGATTTAAAGGTATAAGAAAGCGAGAAAGAAAAAAAGAAAGAGATGATGAAGGAAGGAAAGAAAGAAGGAACAACAGAACATTAACAGAAGGAAAGAAAGAAAGAAAGAAAGAAAGAAAGAAAGAAAGAAAGAAAGAAAGAAAGAAAGAAAGAAAGAAAGAAAGAAAGAAAGAAAGGAAGAAAGGAAGGAGGGATGGAAGAAAGGAACATTAGAACATTAACAGAAGGAAAGAAAGAGAAAGAAAGGTAGGAAAGAAAGGTAGGAAGGAAAGAAAGAAAGAGAAAGAAAGAAAGAAAGAAAGAAAGAAAGAAAGAAAGAAAGAAAGAAAGAAAGAAAGAAAGAAAGAAAGAAAGAAAGAAAGAAAGAAAGAAAGAAAGAAAGATACTGGAACAGTAAGAAAAAGAAAGAAAAGGAAGGAAAATAGGAAAGAAAGGAAGGAAATAGAACAGGAAAGAAAGAATATAACAGTAAGAAAAAGAAAGCCAAGGAAGGAGGAAAGGAAGGAAAAATAGAACAGAGAAAGAAAGAAAGAAAGAAAGAAAGAAAGAAAGAAAGAAAGAAAGAAAGAAAGAAAGAAAGAAAGAAAGAATATAACAATAAGAAAAAGAAAGACAAGTAAGGAGGGAAGGAAAGAAAGACAGACAGACAGACAGACAGACAGACAGAAAGAAAGAAAGAAAGAAAGAAAGAAAGAAAGAAAGAAAGAAAGAAAGAAAGAAAGAAAGAAAGAAAAACAGCCCCTCTCATCCTGATTCTGTACCAGATTTCTTATATTTTTGAAAGGTAATTGAAGCTCTAAATGCACTAAAAGATGCCTCTGAGCCAACAGAACAGGATGATAAGAGAAACTATTTGCATAAAGAGTAAGATCAGAACTCTTCAGTTTATTAACCCCCCCCCCCCCCCCCCGGGGTTCCTGTGTGCATATATTGGGGAATATGAAGGCGCTGAGCAAATAAAGGGAATTGGTAATGGATTCTCTTTATTTTATTTATCTATTTGTGCTTCATGCAGCATTTTCCATGTCTGACAGCTCATCTCACAGATTTCTTCTTCTGATACTCACTCCTCCATAGACTCCTGGGTTCCCCCAAAACGGGAAACCTTTACTCCAGCAAAGAAGGGAATAATGAGCAATAAAAAAGGGAATGCAAACCCAAAATGTGTATAATGAATGAATGAATAATTGCTGTTGACAGTAGTAGTAACCTTGACATAACACATTGCCAAAAGCCGAGCCAGGCCAAGTAGTAATGGAACTCAAGGCCCTTTGCTCCTCGTGACCCTCCACTTGCTCCCCCTCTAACTGAAACCCCCATCCTATTGCGTCCAACCCCTAGTTCCAGCCATGGCCAAAAGTATATTAAAGTTTCTTAATGAGTAATTCCAGCATTCGTCAGTCCTTCTCAACTATTACCTGCACTGCTGGTTTTGACTGCATGTACCATTAAAACAATTTTGCAGTAGTCTTTTCTGCTCCACTTCTCACAATGCTGTGCATGTTCTGCGGGAGAAGTGCAAGGCAAGGCATTGTGGGAACTGGAGCCTTGGCTGAAGGTGAACTGGCTACTGCTACATTGTTTCAACGGTACACGCAGTCGGTACCAACAGTGCAGGTGAGACTGGGAGATTTTGAAAAATGGCAATCGTTCTTTTACTTTAATATCCCAAATAACCCCCACCTTATAATTGTGTATGGCTTGTGCCAAGTGCATAACCGCACGCAGCTGATTGGATGCGGCAATGCCGCTTTGTGCTTTTATTTCATTTTCAGAAGGGAATGTCAGTAAATAGGGCAAAATTATAATTATGTATTTCAAATTATTATCGGCGGCACATGGAAATAGAAACAGATTTATTGATAAAAGCAAAACATTTGCTGGGAACATACGGCTCGTCTGATTAATGGCGGGATTTTAATTTATGTGTCAGAATAATTTTGTAAAGACGGCGCTGGCTACGAGCACTTTAATGTTTTAAAATACTTTTTTAGTATTAGTGAATGATAATGAGAATTTACAGAAAACTGCTACTCTGGAACGGATCCTGTGATGGGCAGCAATGCTCGGGATTGGCAAGTACAATCAGGGAGGAGAGTAGTAGAATACACAGTATTAGTGATGGGCGAATTTGCGCCGTTTCGCGTTTTTTTTTTACGCCGGCGCCCGTTTTTGACGCCGGTGTCCGTTTTTTCGGAAAAAAATTTTTTGACACCGGCGAATTTTTTCCGCGAATTTTCGCGGGCGTTTCGCAAATTTATTTGCTGGCGGCGAATCGAGCAAATTCGCCGCAAATTCGCGCCTGGCGAATAAATTCGCCCATCACTACACAGTATATTTGAAAATATTACTTCCACTTTTGATTGTTACAGTAGAACAATCAACACAAACATTGGGGTAATAGCTTGTTAAATCTTATTTTATTCAGTTGATTTGGGCTTGACATTCACAAACACATTTGTCCTTCATTCAGCTCTGACTGTACCCAGTCCACGTACAAGTGCAGATTCTCTGGTGAATAGTGATCGGCAAATAAATGCACGAATTTTTGACGAATTTCCACATTTCACTGCCGGCGAATAAATTCACGAATTCGCCAGCGTTCATTTTCCGGTTTCGCAAATTATACAGGAAATTCACAAATTTATCGGCAAATCGAAACAGGACAAATTCCCCATCACTACTACTATATCCGAGTGAGGTTCCTCTAAGGGGCAGATTTATCAAGGGTGGAATTTCGAAGTAATGGGAGTTTTTTTTTAACTCCCATAACTTAGAAATTTGAATAAAAAAAAAGACCTATCGAAATTTATTATAAAAAAATCGAAGTTTTTAACTTCAGGTGAACAGGCTGTATTCGAATCGAAGTTTTATTCGAATTCTAAAAAGTCTTGGGCCCAAAAAACATCAATTTTGCGACTCCAGGTTTTAGATGGCGAATGGTCAACGTCGAAGTTTTAAAGAGACCGTACATTATACATTTTTGATATTCGAATAGTAGTATTTTTGTCAAATTCCAATCAAAATTTGGCCTATTTGATAGTCGAAGTACACAAAAATAGCTCGAAATTCGAATTTTTTCACTTTCAATTTTCACTTTGACCCTTGATAAATCTGCCCCTAAATCAGTGCTGGGTGGTCGCGTTGCCTCCAATGTCCGCACGTGTACACACATACGTGAATAGTCTGGCACAGTCCCTCTCAGCCGGGTGCAGTTGGCATGAGAGTGGAGAGTGGGGACTGGACTAGGGGTAGGAGACAGAGAACTTATGGTGTGTGTCTGTCACCCCCCCCAGCTTTGGACATGAAAAGATCTAGTTCACTGGAGAGAGAATTATTCTATGAAGAGTTGACGGATAAAGAGAAAAAGGGCAGTAAGTAAGAGACTGAATGGATTTCCATTTAGAAGCTTAAAGGGGTTGTTCTGCTTTATATTAACTTTTAGTATGATGTAGAGTGATATTCTGAGACAATTTGCAATTGGGTTTCATTTTTTATAATTTGTGGTTTTTCAGTTATTTAGCTTTTTATTCAGCAGCTCTCCAGTTTGTATTTTCGGCAATTTGGTTTCTAGGGTTCAAATTACCCTAACAACCACGCACTGATTTGAATAAGAGACTGTGCTAGAGATACAAGAGTTGGAGTATAAATTGAGTTGTCAAGACATTGAGGGTGAGTTTCTTAGAAAGGAATTCTGTATCGGAACTGCAGTGAGGAGCAGAGATAGTGGATGACAGGGTCGGACTGGGCCGGTGGTACACTGAAAAAAACCCAAACCCGCCGGCGCTCCCCCAGACCACTGATCTCCCTCCCCCAGGCCACTGATCTCCCTCCCTGACGTGCTAAATTAATTTACGTGGGGGAGGGGTGTGGCGGTGGCCCCTTTGGGGTTGTTGGGGCTCAATGGGGGCCCCTTTGGGGGTATGGGGCCGCAGTGGGCCCTGCACAAACCAGTCTGACCCTGGTGGGTTAGTAAAGTATTTTTGTCTAAAGTACTTGACCCTGATGCCATTCCAGGGTTCCCTCAGGCTGCTGCATCAATAGGTGCAACAAACTTGTGCACAAAGAAGCACACGCTAATGATGCTTTAATCTGATTGGCAGAAGTTACAGAATTGTCACAATGGTGGCGAATGTAATGCTGCGCTTGCCCAAAAATGCTGCATTGTGGGAGAAAACCAGGATGATTTTTCCAAACCGTAATTCTTTACTCTCTTGGGCAACCACTGCCCTTTAGCAAAGAAGATTTCTGCCCTGACTCTGCCCCAGTAGCTCCCCATCATCTTTTCTGCCAATTCCCAGCACATGCTCTGGGCACTTACTGAGCTTAAGGACCCACTCACATCGTATATACAATATAACAGTCACAATACAAGGCTGATTGGTAATGAATTCAGATTCATATTACATGGCAGCATAGATATCATTGCACATCAGAATTGATCATTGCACATCAGAATTCATAATCAGCCCTGTAGCATCAGCTTCTATGACAGATGAACCTCACTTTCTGCTTGATGATTTCCCCCGACCCCTAAGCTTAGCTTCTCCCCAGAGCCCACTGAGCATGTGCAGTGCCACTGACACACAAAAGAACCAAGATGGGGAGCTGCTGGGAAACTATGAAGACCTGGATCATTACTGTTATAGGGCTTCTGAGCCTCTGGGCTGGTACAGTAAGTACAGTATATAAAATACAGCATTTCTAACCAGATCCTTTTTTTCGTCTTCATCTCTCCTTTAAATCAGTTTTAAGCAATGGAATAATGTTATTCTTCTTGGTGAAAACTGTTTGCCATTTTTGGTCCAATGTAGGAAACCAGGCAGCAGCATTGCTATGGATGTATGGTACTAGCATTAATATTCATTAATGTTTCGTATTGTACAGTCACGCTGAAGCACAGCCCGTTCTCCTACAGAATCTGCATAAACAACACCTGCCGTATCCCGTCGCTAAATTGCTTTAAAACCAAAGGATTATGTGTTAATGTGCAATATTGTCGTTACCAACGCTTAATTACAGCACAAAATAACATTTCTGAATTTAAGTCATATAATTCGGCTCCAAGCTCTAAGTACAATGAAAATTGTGATTTTTACTTCGTTATGCCTCTTATTTAACAAGGATGTTATGCACATTGAAATTTAATTTTTCTTTTAAAGGGCATGTAAAGGCAAAAAAATAAATCCCATTTACTTTCTTTAAAGGACAAGGAAAGTCTAAAATAGAATAAGGCTAGAAATGCTGTATTTTGTATACTAAACATAAACATGAACTTACTGCACCACAAGCCTAATCAAACAAATGATTTATGCTTTCAAAGTTGGCCACAGGGGGCTGTCATCTTGTAACTTTGTTAAACATCTTTGCCTGACCCTGACCCTGCACATGCTCAGTGTGGTCTGGGCTGCTTAGGGATCGTCATAAACAAAGCTGCTTGAGTTCTGCATGGCTGGGAAGTAAGACGAGGGCTCCCCCTGCTGTTCATAAGTATGATTGTTTCCCTGCTCAGCAGTTAGGGACTGTCTGACAATTCCTATCCACAGCAGTAAATGAAGGGAGAATTTCACTGCATACAGTCAGGTTTCTTATAAAAAAGGTACACATTTTTTAATTAAAGTATATTGGAGATAGGTTTCTTTTTCATTAAAGAAAGTAAAAATGGGATTTTACTTTTTTGCCTTTCCTTGTCCTTTAATGAAAAAGAAACCTATCTCCAATATGCACTTAACTTTATAAGAAACCTGACTGTATGCAGTGAGATTCTCCCTTCATTTACTGCTGTGGATTGGAATTGTCAGATGGTCCCTAACTGCTCTGCAGGGAAACAATCATACTTATGAACAGCAGGGGGAGCCCCAGCCTTACTTACCAGCCATGCAGAACTCAAGCAGCTTTGTTTGTTTCCCTGTAGAGCAGTCGGCGACTGTGTAGAGATTTGTATTGGATTTTATTTTTTGCCTTTATATCCCCTTTACTGTTTCCAACTCCAGCTGCAGGGACAAAGATCATGGAGCCAGATTTAAACATATAAACTGGGATTCTATTTGGAGGATTATTTTGCTGCAGCCACTGGTTCTGCAGAGTTGGAGAAAGTTTAAATCAAACAATACAAAAACTATAAAATCCACATTGGAGTACATGGTAACACAGGGCCCAGTGCAGTCTGTATATTATGATTATTTATCAGTCTTGTTGTATCGACTTCTGGCAGATATTATTTGACTTGTATCTAGTATAGGTAAATCTAAAAACTGCTGGACTTGTTGAGTAATCAATGAAGACGTTTCACTACTCATCCGAGCAGCTTCTTCAGTTCAACTGACTGGTGTGGGAAATTCTCGGCATATAAACTCTTCCACTAATCCAATCACAATGGCACATTGTAACTCTTCAAAGAGGTGACATCTGAAGAAATTCACAGAGGTGTTGATTCTGTATAGTTACCGTGATAGGATTATCCAATGTGTCATGGAACTCCTAGAAAGAGGTGTTACTTGTGAGAGTTGCAAGAATGGATGTGTGAAGTGTTTTGAAACCGCCAGGGTACAGATGTTAGAACAGCATTGTATGTAGCAGACAGGTGGTGTCGAAGCAGACAGGGATGGTCTCTCCACCTTGACATGAATCGCCTCTTTCACGCCTCAAACCAGCGGTCTTCTTTATCCAAGATTTCGACCTTGCTATCTTCATAGGAGTGTCCCTTGTCTTTTAGGTGTAGAAAGACAGCTGAGTTTTGCCCTGTAGAATTCTCCCTCCTGTGCTGAGCCATTCGCTTGGAGATCAGTTGTTTTGTCTCCCCAATGTATAGATCTGTGCACTCCTCGCTACACTGGACTGCGTATACCACATTGCTTTGTTTTTCTTTTGGTGTTGGATCCTTTGGGTGTACCAGTCTTTGTCTCAGTGTGTTGCTAGGTTTGAAAAACACAGGGACGTGGTGTTTGTTGAAAATCCTCCTGAGTTTCTCTGACACTCCAGTTACATATGGGATGACTATGTTTTGCCTACTATGTGTATCCGGGCTGTTATTTCTATTGGTGTTCCTGTTGGGCTTGGTTGCTGCTGTTTTGACAAAGGCCCAGTCTGGGTAGCCACAGACTTTCAAAGCTCCTTGCTCTTTGTCTTTGGACTCAGTATCAGTTGCCACACATTCCGCCCTATGGTGCAGAGTTCTAATGACACCCAGTTTGTGTTCCAGCGGATTCCAATCCTCATTGATTACTCAGCAAGTCCAGTTGTTTTTAGATTTACCTATACTAGATATACCATGACCTGGATGAATGAAAATCTTCATAGTCATATTGACTTGTGCTGTTTTGATTATTTATGACGATCCCTAAGCAGCCCAGACCACAATGAGCATGCGCACAGTCTTGGTCTTGCAAAGATATTTAACAAAGTTACAAGATGGTGACCCTCTGTGGCCAACATTGAAAGCATAAATTATTTGTTTGATTAGGCTTGTGGTGCAGTAAGTTCATGGTTATGTTTAGTATACACAATACAGCATCTCTAGCCTTATTCTATTTTAGACTTTACTTCCCCTTTAAACAGCAAGGACACACAAGCACAAACAGACACACACAGGCCCATTGCCAGAGGTCTAATCAGATTCCCAATGGGAAAATTGGGATATTCTGGCCTTAGGTAAGAATATGCTAATCCGCCAGTGCCTTCTTTTAGACAGAAACCCCACCCATTTTGATAAGGAATTTAAAATATTCTAACACTGATCCTTAGCCTTGTGCAATGGTGTAACTAGATATTTCTGGGCCCCACAGCAAGTTATTTTTCAGGTCCTCAAAATGTCTAGAGGTTGACCTGTTTTACAAATATTTATTGAAATTGTATTTGAATTAGGGCCTGGCCCCTATACCTCCTGGGCCTCCACAGGGTCTGCAGCCACAGGGTCTGCTTCCTCTGTAGTTACGCCCCTGCTCTTGTGTCTTATGCTGAAGGTCCAAGATGGTGCTAGAATGAATTAATATTTTGATGGTATTTATTAAAGAATTCAGGTATGCTACTTGTGCTTCCGTATAGTTGCATTGAGCATCAATGCAGCCGTCTTGACTTTTCTGCTGGATTGTGCACACGTGTGCCTATTGATTATGGGGTACCCTGAGCTTCCACCACCCTCAATGCAGCTTAAATAGGCGTGCCAGCAAATTAGACTCTATGCCACTCAGTCCTCCTTGGCCTTTAATGTGCCTCCTGATGCCTAATGTAATGTAGAGTGATATTCTGACAAAATTTACAATTGGTCTTTTTTTTTTATTATTTGTGGTATTTAAATCATTTAGCTTTTTATTCAGCGGCTCTACAGTTTGCAAATTCAGCAATCTGGTTGTTAGGGTCTAAACCAGGGATGCACCGAATCCACTATTTTGGATTCGCGAAAGATTCGGCCAAATACTGAACCGAATCCTAATTTGCATACAGAGCATCTGTTTTTTAGATGGGGTCAGTGACCCCCATTCGAAAGCTGGAAAGAGTCAGAAGAAGAAGGCAAAAAATTCAAAAACTCTAAAAAAAGAAAATGAAGACCAATTGAAAAGTTGCTTAGAATTCGCCATTTTATAACATACATGAAACTGAATTTACATGATTAGCTGTTTCGCTACTCATTAGTCCAGTCTGATGAATAAGTACGTCAGGCAGATTCTTGCTTACGAGGCTGTAATTGAACTCCTCGCTATAAATAAACTCATCACAGTCATTCCTATCTGACGGCATTTAGGCAGTTCACACTCAGAAATCAAATGAGTTTCAGCTCTTTGGATCCATCAAGATCTTTTCTCTCTTTTCCTATTTTTGCTTTTCTTTAAAAGCATAATCATTTCCTCTTCATAAATGTATCTTCCATGCAATATCTGCTGTATCGGAGGGATGGAAGGGTTCCACTGTGAATTTATTTCTCTTATTCCGTTACGAATAAAGCCAATAAAGGGCACATTGCATGTAGGAACAACACGGCTAAAACTTATATTGTTTGTTGAGAAGATTTAAGTGGGAATTCTCCCCGTGCAGTGATCAAATTATTGTCTCTAGGGATGCACCGAATCCACTATTTTGGATTCGGCCTAACCCCCGAATCCTTCTCGAAAGATTCAGCCGAATACTGAACCGAATCCGAATCCTAATTTGCATATGTAAATTAGGGGTGGGAAAGGGAAAACATTTTTTAGTTAGGATTCGGATTCGGTAAGGCCTGGCAGAAGGATTCCTGCTGAATCCTGGCCGAATCCCGAACCGAATCCTGGATTCGGTGTATCCCTTGATTGTCTCATCCATCCCAGCAAGAGAATATTAAATTAGGTTTTTGAACGATCTGACTAGTGATGGGCGAATTAATTCACCTGGCACGAATTTGCGGCGAATTCCTGCGTTTCGCCACCGGCGAATAAATTTGCGAATCTCCCTCAAAAATTCACCAGTGAGTCAATTTCCGATTTTCAAGATTTTTTCCATGAAAACTTTAGAATTGCTCTATTTTAGTGAAACGTTCGATTTGCTCTATTTTAGTGAAAACGTTCAAATTGCTTGATTTTATCGCGAAATCGTTAAAAATTGCTCAAATTTTTTGTGAAAAACGCTCAATTTGCTTGATTTTTTTGTAAAAGGTTCGAATTGCACAAATTTTTCATGAAAACGTTTGATTTTCACGATTTTTTCGCGAACTTTCTGATGTCATGATTTTTTGCAAATTTTTCGCCTTTTCGCAAATTTTGCGGAAAATTCGCTAATTTTTCGGCGAAGCCAACTGGGAGAAATTCTCCCATCACTAGATCTGACTATAAGGAAATAAAGCCTTTAGTGTATTTATAAAATATTCTACTGCTCCTCGGCTTTGGGGGGCTGCATTAGAATAATGTTTTAGAATCAAGAAAAAGTTTAAAAACGTGTATTTGAGAATACAGGTATGGGACGTTATCCTTAATGCTTGGGACCCCAGATAAAGGGCAGTGGGCTGGGGGCGGTGCAATCCTTTCATTAGCTAATTACAAATGAAAACAGGCGGAAAGATCGCTCCGCCCCCAGCGCAGCATCACTGAAACAGCACAGAAGATCATTTAGCAGTGTCGGAGGGTCGGGTCAACGCAGGTTTGTGGGGCTGGGGGCGGGTTTGAGGGGGGCTTTCAAGGGAACTATTCCGGGTGCAGCACCTACTTGATATTGAAACATCCCCATGATTTTTCTAAGAACGTGTCGGTATCGCTTTAAGAAGTTATCCCTCATAAAATCCCAGTTAGAAAACACTTGCATGCTTGGGTTCTGGTACAGTCTATGCTATCTATACTGGCAGTTTTGTAAAGAATCTGGTCCAATTTGAAACATTTTTTATTGATGGTGTTTTTTGAGAAATAATTTCAACATTTTCATTTAATGGATTTAAAGTTTTTCAATGCTAAGATTAAACTCTATTTCTCTAAAATCACAAATGGCATGTTATTAAAAGATTTGATTCTAAAAAGTACAAACAAAAAAATTGCTGAACAATGCACTAAAACATACAAAAACCTAGGGAGAAAAAAACTGAAAACCTCTAAAAGTCTGAATGGCTAAAAAAAAAAGAGGTGCAATAGAATCAGCTCAGCTCATATTGACATACATAGGACTGCGACTGCTTTTACTTGCCAAAGTCTTGTATTGTCGTTTTTTTTGAGGGTTTTACACTTTCAGAATATCAATTTGTTAGAATTTTTTTTTTAAAACATGAATTTTTAGAGAAAAAAAAATTAGATTTGGGGGAAAAAATGTTAGTAAATAGGCCCCTATGTTGTCTTGTATATGTAGTTGGGATACAACAAGAACACAAGTCATGTTTGTCATGGACAAGAGTCAGAGGAACACCAGCACATAACAGAGATACAGGTACAGTTAGGGGGTTATTTATTAAAGGTCAGGTTTGTGATAGTTACATAGTTACATAGTTATATAGTTACATAGTTAAATTGGGTTGAAAAAAGAAAAAGTCCATCAATTTCAACCCCTCCAAATGAAAACCCAGCATCCATACACACACCCTCCCTACTTTTAATTAAATTCTAAATACCCATAAATATACTAACTATAGAGCTTAGTATCACAATAGCCTTTGATATTATGTCTGTCCAAGAAATCATCCAAGTCATTCTTATAGTCATTAACTGAATCAGCATCACAACATCACCCGGCAGTGCATTCCACAACCTCACTGTCCTGACTGTGAAGAACCCCCTACGTTGCTTCAAATGAAAGTTCTTTTCTTCTAGTCTAAAGGGGAGGCCTCTGGTACGGTGATCCACTTTATGGGTAAAAAGGTCCCCTGCTATTTGTCTATAATGTCCTCTAATGTACTTGTAAAGTGTAATCATGTCCCCTCACAAGCGCCTTTTTTCCAGAGAAAACAACCCCAACCTTGACAGTCTCCCCTCATAATTTAAGTCTTCCCTCCCTCTAACCAATTTAGTTGCACTTAGTCTCTGCACTCTCTCCAGCTCATTTATATCCCTCTTAAGGACTGGAGTCCAAATCTGTCCCCATACTCCAGATGAGGCCTCACCAGGGACCTATAAAGAGGCATAATTATGTTTTCATCTCTTGAGTTAATGCCCTTTTTTATACAAGAAAGAACTTTATTTTCTTTAGTAGCCACAGAAAGACACTGCCCAGAATTAGACAACGTGTTATCTAAAAAAAAACCCAAGATCCTTCTCATTTAAGGAAACTCCCAACACATTGCCATTTAGTGTATAACTTGCATTTATATTATTTTTAAATAAACAAGTTGAAAAGCAAGGGACCTAGTACAGAGCTCTGCGGTACTCCACTAACAACACTGGTCCAATTAGAAATTTTTAAAAATGATTTCCTTTTTCTCTGTAATAATAAAACAGTCACTTGTACTTGATCCCAACTAAGATATAATTAATCCTTATTGGAAGCAAAACCAGCCTATTGGGGTTATTTCATGTTTACATGATTTTCTAGTAGACTTAAGGTATGGAGATCCAAATTACAGAAAGATCCATTATCCAGAAAGTCCCTTGTCCCGAGCATTCTGGATAAAAGGTCCTATACCTGTATCAGAGAGAGAGTGATGTCAACATGGCAGCTTCCGCTCCAGACCAAGCAATGCACATCTGAGGTCGCAGCACATAGACAGATTGTGTTACAACAAAATACTTGTAAAGCGCAGAAAGTTCAAGATTTAATAAAGTGTAAAGGAAGTGGCGGAGTCTGTGGGAACAACTTGTGCCGCGTCTCTGAATCTTGCTAAATATACTGCACCGCTAGGAATACAGCTTTACCGACTCTAATTAACATGAACAGATTTCGGAAGCCAACAAAAGTCAAAATTAATAATCCCATCTGTTCTAGTGTTAATTTTGTCCTGTGAAATTTAAGAAAGTTTAGAGACTTCTCAAACACCAACGGATTCTCACTAGTACCTATCTAGTGCTACCAATCCCTATTTCTGTATGGAAATGAGAGCAGAGTAGGTGTGGCTTTCAGAGCTCTGCAGAGATCCAGCAACCAGAAGGAATGGAGAGTGTCAGCCCAGGCCAGGTGAGGCCTGGGCGGGCAAAAATCTAGCGTGAGGCCCAGGCTTTGGGGCCTGTGATGGAGGGACCCAGATCTACAAGGTCAGCATTTAAAGGCCAGGAGGAAAAAGCTGTGAAGACCAGATCTGCCTCCTTGGAGAGAATGGCTACTACAGTTGGGCAAGATTGGCCCAAATCACCTACACAGGTGCAAGAAAAGCAGCAGAGAGAAGTAAGAGGGGGTGTGAGCATTGAATATGAGGGGGGACATGGTTCAGGGGTTGCTGTTATGTGGGGCAAACAGAGTAAAGTGCAGCTGAAGGCGAGTTCAGTGCAAACAGAGTTTCCCCTACTCAACCCCAGACCCCTCACTACATCCAACCCAAAGAGACACTGTTGGGAGCTGATATTATGTATAGTGAAGCAAAGGAAAGTTTTTATGGTGGTGATATTGTTACTCACCAAACCAAGGCTGTTCCACAGTCACACTATCAGGGTGGCAGCCATTTGGGAGCACAGGGACAGCGCTCACCCCCAGCAGAACCCCACATTGCTCTTCCATTGCTTCCTGATGCAGCTGCTGATAAAAAATCTAATGTGCAGTTCATCTGTCAGCCTCCATCTTGCTACGCCCAACAGTAATGCTGGGAAAGGGTGTGATGGTGGCCATATTGGTACTCCAAACTTAGGGGGTAGCCATCTTACTACTCCAACCTGCGAAGCAAGTCCTCTCTTAAAGGGACAGGACCCTGCCTTAAAGCAAACTTGTCCAGCAAGTGATGAGCAAACAGTCAATAGTAATGAGCTGGTGCAACAAGAGGTCAGGAGGAAAAAGTTAAGGACAGAATCCCAATTGCATGGGAAGTTAATTGGAGAAGCAGCACTTTTCCTTTAATCCATCACTATCAGTGTCCGACTGGCCCACAGGGATACCAGGAAAAGTCCCGGTGGGCCCAGGTGTCAGTGGGATCTCATGCTGCTAAATATTTGTCCTTTTTCATGGTCATTTCCTATTTCTATGAGAACAAAGTGGCTAAATAGATGGAATAACAGGGTATGGTATTATAGTATGTAAAGAAAAGAGACTAGGAGAATAGAGGTTGAGGAGAGGAAGAATAATAGTACTAAGAGTGGGCCCCTGGTCTAAGATTAATTGGTGGGCCCCTAGTCTAAGGTTTTTGGGTGGGCCCCTGGTGTCCCAGTCCGACACTGATCACTATGGAGAGGTTTAGTCTTCTAACCTTGTATTTCAAGTTCTTATCTGAGTTGTGTTTCTGTTTGTTTGTCTGGAAATTTACCTTGTGTCCATGTGAGTGTTTGATACTGCTCTGTGTGTTTCCTTCCCAGGCTGTTTCCATACACACCTTTATTTCAGAGCATCATCTGTTGGATACTCAGTCAGAAGCCATCTATTGTTTAACTTTTAATTCTTTATTTGTTACTTTGAGGAGTCCCAGGCACTTTTTTGGTTGGGGGATGGGTTTAGGGAGGGGGTGTGGTTTGGTGATAAACACGCGAACATTAAGGACTTGGACTTGCGTGGGTTGCTATGGGAGGGGATGGATTGGAGGCCATTATGGACAGAGGAATGGACTTTGAGAAATGTCTCTCCTCTGATGGGAGGACGTGGATGGGTTTGGTGAAGGTTTCGTCACACCTTATGAATCTGGGAAAGAAGTCTGAATAATTAGTTTTCTGTTAGTGTTGTTTTGTTAGTTATCTGTCATTATGTTTGTTATTTTTATGTTCAGTTTTATTTCTAAATAAAGAAAAATCCCTATATATTAGGTACCTATCTAGTGCTACCAATCCCGATTTCTGTAGGGCAATGAGAGCAGAGCAGACAGTAACCCTTCCAACACTTTGCCCGTATTTATTAGATATAGTAATCCTTATTTTTGTAACTTGTTGTGAGTACGGTATGTGATCTCTTCAGTGAAACATGTTTAATTCAGTACAATAAGAAATGTTTACTGTGTAACTTTTTCTGCATGAAATCAGTTTCTGTTTGTTTAGCTTGGCCTCTTCACCTTAAAGAAGCAAAATGACAATTGTAAGTGCACTTATCTTTGTACAAATCACACTAAAGTGATTGAGGTCTCTGTACCCCCTCCCCCCCCCCCACACACACACACAATGATCTCTCAATGTCATACAGAACAGTTGGCTGCATATTAATGATGCCTTTTCCATTTAGGATGGATTCCAGTGTTTCACCTGTTATACTACTGTATGGACCTGTTCTCCTAAATGCTCGGGACCTGGGGTTTTCCAGATAATGGATCTTTCTGTAATTTGGATTTTCATACTTTAAAGCTGGCCATAGATGTTGAGATTTTTAAAAGATCAGATCCTGATCGTGAGACCACGATCTTCTCAGAACGATCGTACGAATTTACCATCAACTAAAAAGACCAATTTGCCAGGAAAACAAAGGGGAGCTGCCTGCTTGGCCCTACAAACATAGATAGATTGCACTGGGACCGACGAAGATTTTTTGACCTGGCCGATCAATTTCCCGACAGATGTCGGCCGAAAAATTGTAAGATGTACGATCGTTCGAATCCCACTAACTACACGATAATTTCGAAGGATTGGTCGGGCTTCCCTAAAATCGGTCGTTCGGCAAGTAGAATCGTCTCGTCTATGGGGAGCTTAAGTCTACCAGAAAATCATGTAAACATGAAATAAACCCAATAGGCTGGTTTTGCTTCCAATAAGGATTAATTATATATTAGCTGGGATCAAGTACAATGTATTGTTTACTGATAAAATCGAGTCTATGGGAGACGGCCTTTCGGTACTCTTGAGCTTTCTGGATAACAGATCCCATACCTGTACTGATAAAGTGAACTTGTATTGCAGAAGAATGAAACAGGATGGGATAGGATGAAAAGATTAGGTGGTAGAATGGGAGACAGAGATTCTAGCCTGTGGGAAGTTTTTCTAGATGCTTTGGGTATATTGGGTGTCCAGGTTGGCTGTTGGCATGTCATGTGCTCTGATCATAAGCCTTCAAACTGCTAATGTGGAATCTTCTCCCACCCATCCAAATTACGGAAGGCCATTTTTATTCAAATTAAGAAATTTTTTTAAAAATGATTTCCTTTTTCTCTGTAATAATAAAACAGTAGCTTGTACTTGATCCAAACTAAGATATAATTAATCCTTATTGGAAGCAAAACCAGCCTATTGGGTTTAATTCATTTTTAAATAATTTTTTTTAGTAGGAATACCTCCCTTATCTGGAAAACCCCAGGTCCCGAGCATTGTGGATAACCGGTACCATATCTTATATTTATTTCAATAGTGCTACTGTTTTGGCAGTGCTGTACACTTATACAATATTAAAATAAATATACTCAGTAACAAAAGTTAAAGGGGAACTTCACCTTTTAAGTGCTGCTTTATGCTCCCTGGATCCCTAGCAGGGCTTCAACTATTATGATTGCAATGGGGCTGCTTGGCCGTTTGTTGGTGAAAAAGGCATGTCCAGCAAGGTTCATGTGTATCTGACTGTTCTTGCAATTGTCTGCACTGCTGCTGCTGACTACGTGTTCTATTCAAACAAAGTAGCAGTTGTCAGCTCTCCTCCAGGCAAGAATCCAGATCCCATAATGCCTTGCATGTTCTGCGATTAGGGATTAGCGAATCGTCCTGTTTCGCTTCGGCCAATAATTTGCAAAGCCGTGAGAAAATACCCGAAAGTACAAAAAATGTGCAAAAAGTGCTGATGCCAATAGGCATTTTTTCGCTACTTTATTTGCTCTGCTCTTTTTGCACAGAATACATTACAGTCAATGATTTATTTCATGTAACTAGTTTTTTTTACCTCTTTTATTTTTTTATGCAGCGTTTTCCTTGGCAGTTTTATTTAATAACAAAAATTTGCAGGTAACAAAGCTTGGACGTCTGCAGGGAATTCATGCCTGTCGAAAAAAGGTTGCTCATCATTGCCTGCTTTTCTCCTTCTTTAAAACAGTTGAAGGCAATCTGGAACTGGATTCAGCTTCACATGATCTATATGGGCACAGCAGAGGATCCTGAAATGCTGCATCTCATCCCTTTTGTGCAACTCTGCATTTTTAAAGCAGGTGAAAAGATAGGGGAGAGGAATGGCCAATGCAAGGAGGGAGCAGAAAGGTTGGGGATGGAGGGTTTTGTACCCCTTTAATAAATCCTCCCATAAGTTCTGTGATAGGCAGCATGAGCTAGTAAAAGCAGCTTTGCGCTCCACCATGGAAACGTGGAGGTCTATTTATTGAAGGTTGAATTTTAGTGGTACAGGTATGGGATCCATTATCCAGAAACCGGTTATCCAGAATGCTACAAATTATGGAAAGGTGGTCCCCCATAGACTCAATTTTATCCAAAAAATCCAAATTTTTTAAAATGATTTCCTTTCTCTCTGTAATAATAAAACAGTAGCTTGTACTTGATCCCAACTAAGATATAATTAATCCTTATGGGAAGCAAAACCAGCCTATTGGGTTTATTTAATGTTTACGTGATTTTCTTGCAGAAGATCTAGTAGTAGATTTTCTAGTACAGATCCATTATCCAGAAAACCCCAAGTTCCAAGCATTCTGGATAATGGTTCCCATACCTGTATTAGAGATGTTTTGAAACCAGGATTAAATTAATTTTCTCTAAAACCATGAACGTCTTGAAAGTAGGGTTGCCACCTGTCCGGTTTAGACCCGGACAGCCTGGTTTTCAAAACTGCTTGCCCGGTTTTCCTAATTTGGAAAACCAGGTAGCATTCCCTAAGATTGATGTGGCAATCGGCCAGTCGCCATGTCATAACAACACCCACCACCCAGAGGGGAAAGGTGCCAACACTACATGAAAGTTATTAAAAGATCAGAATATAAAAAGTACAAATGGAAAAAAGTGCTGAATGATCTGGAAAAAAATACAAATATCTGAATATCTATTTAAGTTTTTCTGACAATTACAGGGAATAAAAAATCCAAAAACCTCTAAAAGTCTGACTGTTTAAAAAAAAAAGTCCAATCGGATCAGAGCAGCTCTCATTGACTTATATGAGATCTTGACTGCTTTTACTTAGAGTAGTTTTGTTTTGGAGTTTTTTGTGGTTTTTACACTAAACACCCGAAAAAAGTTTTGAGAAAAAATATGAAAAAAAGGAAATCCGAATGTTAGTAAATAGGTCCATGAGTCTGAGGTGTTTCCCCAGGTGACACCCACTATACTGTAGGGACTCTAGTGGGCAGGACCCAAGGAATCCCTTGAATCGCTGTGAGCAGTGTCGGACTGGCCCAAAGGGATACCAGGAAAACTCCCGGTGGGCCCAGGTGTCTGTGGGCCCTTGTGCTGTTAAACATTTGGCCTATTTCATGGCCATTCCCTATTTCTTTCAGAACAAAGTGGCTAAATAGATGCAATAATAGATTATTATAGTATGTAAAGAATAGAGACTAGGAGAATAGAGGTTGAGAGAGTAGAAGAAGAATAATAGTACTGAGAGTGGGCCCCTGGTCTATGGTTCATTGGTGGGCCCCTGGTCTAAGGTTTTTGGGTGGGCCCCTAATGTCCCAGTCTGACACTGCATGTGAGATCTTGGTATACAGGGGGCAAACACCTCTGTGATGTTTGAGATACTCCGCTAATCGGATGCCACCAGGTCTTAATAAGAGAGGAGCCAAGCAAGAGTTCTGGACGAGCAAAGGGCAAGGTTGTTTATCAAGGATTTTGGATCGATGGCCACAACTCAGGAAGAACCAAATGGAATAACGTGGTCAGACAGGCCAAGTTGGTACAAGCAAAGTTCAAGCAAGGTCAGACAGGCTAGGATCAGGATTGCAGAGATCAGAGTAGTCAGGCAGGCAAGGGTCAATACCAGTATAACAAGTAGGCTTCACAAGGAAGAAACACCCATGAACTAAACAAGTTAGACCTAACAACAGGCAACAAGTTTCATTCAAAAGCAGTGTCGGACTGGCCCACCGGAACACCAAGAAAACTCCCGGTGGGCCCAGGTGTCAGTGCAATATTAAAGGAGCAGGAATACTTTTGTGGAACCCCTTAAAAACACTGCAGGGAAACCCAAAACCCAGGAATGTATAATCCAGGCCAGACTGGAGAATAAAATGCTCAATCAAGATGTTCTAATAAATCACTGCTGGAACAATGGTTACCATAGAGAAACCAGCAACACGGAACGATTAATAACACGGCAGAGCTGCAATCTAGATAAGAACACTTCAGTTCCTTTATATTGTCACAATATAACACATACACTTGTTCGGCACCTCCGCTGCGCTCGCCAGAAATGAGCGCTTATTAAAGACCCTCACAGCCCACTTGAAAACCTTGAATCAGTGAAGAGGTTTGTCTAGTAATCACATCCAAGGAAATGTTCTAACCTTTAGAAAACTTTAGCATCCTTGGTCGTTCATGTGGGGCTTCCAAGTAATGTCTGTTATTCATGAAACAAAGTGATGCAGCAGCGAGTGGTGCATCTGTGGGCACTGACCCCTCCTGCGCGGGGTGGATTTCTATGGATGAAAAGAATTTCATTCCCCTGTAATATCTTTCAGACTAGAAGTGAATATAGGTATGGGACCTGTTATCCAGAATACTCGGGACCTGGGTTTTTCTGTATAATGGATATTTCTATAATTTGGATCTTCATACCTTAAGCATACCAACTGTACCATTTTTCGCAGGACAGTCCCAATTTTGACAGCTCAACCTGTAAAGTCCTGACTTTCTCTTTGATCTCCTGCACTGAACAGCCAGAAAAAGATTCAATGTTTCTAACTTAATTGGCTTTTGGCAGAGACGTCTCATAATAAGAAGAGCTGATGGCGGAGCACACCAGGACTCTGCGTCTTCAGACTGGTCGTGGCTCTCGCAAGACTTTGGTAACTCACCCGAAGATTCCAATACAAGCAGCAACAATCTCCCATTCCGAGCGCAGACTAATTCACACTGAAGTCGCTTTAAATAATATCAATCCGGCTTTATTTTAGTATGCAATGTGATTGTGGGTGTGCAAAGAAAAACCTACGCGTTTCGTGCCTCTATACCAGGCACTTCCTCGGGGTACAATTTGTGTCACTTGTGAAAGTGTTTAATGACAAATCGCTTCTTCTTCGGGCGACTAATCTCCCTGAACTGCCTCCCTGCCGGCTAGAATCGAAATCGCCAGCGGGTTGGCACTCAGATCGCTTTGTTTTCCGAAGTCGCCCGAAGTTGCCTGTTTTATCTTCACTAGTCATGGGCGAATTTGTCTCTTTTTGCTTTGCGGAAAAAGTGCGAATTTCCAGCGAAATTTGCAAAATGGAGAAAAATTCACAAAATGGCGCCGGTGTCCCGTTTTTGATGCCTGCGTTCGTTTTTTTATTTGTCAGGCGTGAATTTGCGGCGTATTCCCGCATTTCGCAGCCGGCGAATAAATTTACCGGCGAAAATGCGCCCATTTATTTTTCAATTTTTTTTTCAATTTTCGCACCGGTTTCGCAAATTTATTAGTCCCATCGGCGAATTGCGGCAATTTGCCGTGAATTTGCGCCTGGTGAATAAATTCACCCATCACTAATCTTCACAAATACAAAATCATTTGCCTTCAAAGCTCTGGATAAATGAAAGCAGTCATTGTTTATTCATAATTGTGGCAGTTTTTTATTTTTTGTTTTTTTTTCTCAATTTGACCTTGCGGAATAGGGTTTAGGATTCCCCTCCTGAGCTGGACAAATCTGTTGTGGATGGTTCGTTATTACTCAAAAGCCAAGAATTTGGGTGGTTCACCTTTAAGTTAACTTTTACTATGTTATAGAATGGCTAAGTCTTAGCAACCTTTCAACTGTTCTTCTTTATTCATTTATTTTTTATAGTTTTTTAATTATTTTCCTTCTTCTGTCTCTTTCCAGCTTTCAAATGAGGGTCACTGACCCCATCTAAAAAAGCAAATTCTCTGTAAGGCTACAAATGTATTGTTATTGCTATACTCATCTTTCTATTCAGTTCTCTCCTATTCATATTCCAGCCTCTTATTCAAATCAATGCATGGTTGCTAGGCTAATTTGGACCCTAACAACCAGATTGCTGAAACTGCAAACTGGAGAGCTGCTGAATAAAAAGCTAAATAAGTTAAAAACCACAAATAATAAAAAATAAAAACCAATTGCAAATTGTCTCAGAATATCACTCTCTACATCAAACTAAACGTTAATTTAAAGGTGAACAACCCCTTTAAATGATGGATTCAGTGCATCCCAATTTTGAGTCTGAAGCCTAATATCTCTAATATGATATAAAAACAGATCAAGTGCAGTAGATTTCTGTCCATTATGCCCCTCACAATTCCTGCTAGTGGCAGTAGATCTCACCTCATTTGAAGGGTTGGGGGATGTCTCCTCTAATTGGACCCCTTAATGACAGCTGTAATGATGGGCGGATATAGCTGTGAATTTCCATGTTTCGCGGGCAGCAAATAAATTTACGAAACTGCAGCGAAAATTTGCAGGCGGTAAAAATTTTTGGACGCGCATCAGAAAAGTCGCTCGTGTCAAAACCGTGTCAACATTGTTCAGACGTCCAGTGACTTTAACGCTGGCATCACAATTGACGCGGATGTCAAATTTCACGTTTGGCATATTTCTCGCCATTTTGCTGGACATTGGCACATTTTTCTGCGAAATGGGACAATTACTCCCACCACTAGACAGCTGTACTAAATGTCACAGAGATCTCTGCTGATTGGACAGTAATGACTTTGCAGCAGTCATTCATTGTAAAAGTTTTTCTTGCCCAGGTGCAGGGACAATCTTTTTTATCGTGCTTCCTAATGAGGTGATCAGTAACTTTTTAATTAGACTTCTACCTAAAACTTGCTTGAGCGCAGCAGAAAACGCTAATATAATTAATTCCAAATAGTCATACCTCTCTCAATGTTTTTTCTTTTGCTGGAAATTTCTAATAGTGCAGTATCTGCAAAGACTAACTTATTTTAAAGTTTTATTTATTTTTTTACAATATAGCCATCATGATAGAAAGAGTAGTTTGGGTTTTACATTAATTTTTTATTTTTATTAGAGACATTTTCATTTTTAACTATTTCCAGGCTTTTGGCTCAACTGAGAACCAGCAATACTAGGGTTAACTGAATATCGTTACATAGTTACATAGTTAAATTGGGTTGAAAAAAGACAAAGTCCATCAAGTTCAACCCCTCCAAATGAAAACCCAGCATCCATACACACACCTATCCAGGTACAAATACTATGTTCCAGGCCAACATTCCTTAATTTAACCAGTAACCTTTTGTGTGGCACTGTATCAAATGCTTTAGCAAAGTCTAAGTAAATCACATCCACTGCCACCCCAGAATCGAGGTCCCTGCTTACCTTCTCAGAAAAATAAATTAAGTTAGTCTGGCAAGATCTATTACGCATAAAACCATGCTGACACACACTCAATTTATTATGATTTGTTATGAAGTCCAGTATCTTATCCTTTATTAACCCTTCGAAAAGCTTTACTACCACTGACGTCAGACTAACTGGCCTATAGTTTTGAGGCTGAGAACGGGATCCTTTTTTGAATAGAGGCACCACATTAGCAATTTGCCAGTCTCTCTGCACTATGCCAGATCTCAATGAATCCTGAAAAATTAAGTAAAGAGGTTTGGCAATCACAGAGCTAAGCTCGCTAAGTACCCTGGGATGAATACCATCTGGCCCCGGACCTTTGTTTATCTTAACATGTTTTAGTCTCTTTTGAATTTCCTCATGTATGAACCATGCATTATTAGTTGTATTACTAGAATTGGGACTATTAAGAAGGAAACCTTCATTAACTGGTTCCTCATTTGTGTAGATAGAGGAAAAATATGAGTTCAGAATCTGTGCTTTTATTTTGTTTTCATCAACCAGCTGATCCCCCCTCTGATATTAAAGGTCCCACCCCTTCCTGATTCATTTTGCAATATACTTTTCCATATCAATTTTAGCTTGCCTTATAGCTTCTTTGCATGATTTATTGGCCTCCTTGTACCTTATAAATGTTTCGGCTGTACCAGCTAACTTGAAAGCCTTAAAAGCACGTCTTTTCTTACCCACCTCAACACCAACGCTTCTATTGAACCAAAAAGGTTTAGCTTTGCTTCGACGTTCCTTGCTTACAAGTGGAATATACTGACATGTATATTTATTAAGCAGCATTTTAAAAACTTCCCATTTTTGTTCTGTGTTAACCCAGTGAAAAGTATTTACCACTTAATATGTTGCAGAGATGCCCTTATACTGTCAAAGTTTGCACGTCTGAAATTTAGTGTTTTACAGTAGTTACTCCTTTATAGAATTGCTTCTGCAACAGAATCTCAAAGGAGACCATGTTATGATCACTATTCCCTAAATGCTCACCCACACAAATGTTAGAGATGAGTTCAGTATTATTAGTTATTACAAGGTCCAAAAGAAAGTTATTCCTAGCAGGTTCTTGAACAAGCTGAAATAAAAAGTCATTCAGCATATTTACAAACCTACTGGCTTTTTCTGTCTTGGCAACCCCATTACCCCAGTCAATGTCTGGATAATTGAAGTCACCCATAGCAACAACTTGACCCAGCTGTGAAGCCGCTTGTATCTGCAAGAGTAGCTGGGCTTCATACTTCATACACTTATACGAGGTGGTTTATAGCATACACCAATGATAATTCTTTTTGTACTATTTTCCCAGTCAAAATCTCTACCCAGAGGGATTCCACACCCTCACCAGTGCCAGCTATGATTATTTCTTTAGCTCATGACTTTAATTCAGGCTTTACATACAAACACACTCCTCCACCCTCTTTAATCCCTCTGTCCCTTCTAACAAGGGTCTAACCATTTAAATTCACAATCCAGTCACATGTTTCATCCCACCAGGTCTTAGTGATACCAATTATATCATCATTTTTAGAGCATGCAATTAATTCTAAGTCTCCCATTTTACCTGACAAACTCTGTGCATTTGCCAGCATACAGCGGAGGTTACTACTTTTACTTTTGAAATTTGCATTAGTTAGTGGATAATTATACGTTAAGTTAGTATTAATCTGTTTTCCTTGTAACAGAGGGACCACCTTAGCTGGTAAACTGTATGCCCCCCTCACTCCTCCCCCATGACCCCTTACTTACCCCACTGCCCCGTCTACCCTAGCTTCCCCATAATTCTTTATCTCACCCGCCCCCCTTGCCTAGTTTAAACACTCCTCCAACCTCTTTCCATTCTTTCCCCTAGCACAGTGAACCCCCTTCCATTAAGGTGCAAACGTCACGACTGTATAGGTTGTACCCCAAGGAAAAATCAGCCCAGTGCTCTAGGAACCCAAACCCTTCCTTCCTACACCAAGACTTGAGCCACACATTTAGCTCCCTAAACTCCTGCTGTCTTCCTAAACGTGGCACGGGCAAAATTTCAGAAAAGATGACATTGGAAGACCTTTCCTTGGTCTTAGAGCCTAGATCCCTGAAATCACTCTTTAAGGTCTTCCATTTTCCATTCTACGATCGTACAAAGTGCCTGATATCAGCTGTCTAAAACTGCTAATATGTCAGTAGCCGCAACTAATAGAAAATAAATGAAAATTGCAACGGAGCACATCGGGAGTTATTTTTTAAAATCATTTTTTTCAGATTTTTTTAAGTAAAAAAAAGTCTGACCAAACTAGAATCCACGATTTGACCTTTTTTATTGTTCAAAAAAATGCGATGAAATAGGTTTGGGAAATGCTCAAAATGCTAAAAATTTTTAGGTTTTATGCCTGAAACTCTTTAATGTTTTGTGAAATCGCTCGAAATCGAAAAATTCGTGAAATGGCGCTGGCGTCACGTTTTTGACGCCAGCATCCATTTTTTTGAGGCCGTTTCGCAAATTTATTCGCCGGCGTCGAATCTCGTGAATTTGCCGTGAATTCGCGCCTGGCGAATTAATTCACCCATCACTACCATTGACTTCTACAGGACCCCGACAGTTTGAAGATGGAGTATTTTCGGTTTCAGACTTTTAGCAGCCTTGGGGTAGAATACATTTTTTTGAGTTTTAATAAATAACCCCCTTAGAGTTAAGTTTACATTAGTTCATTTATTTGGGGTTTTGGAGCTCATTTATATACCTGGGGTTTTGGATTCAGCAATAGTTGCTGGTGTCTATAATAAAACACACTTGAAAAGTGCTTGATGCAGAGCTAAAAACTAAGTGCTCACTCACAGTACAAAAGACCCAAAAATATCTTAGTGACAGGGAAATTGGTAGAAATGGCTACCAATTCTTTGTTTAAAAGCAATTATACAACACTAAAAAGCACACCTAGGAAACAAGGGAGCCTCCCCACCTACTACACTGCCTAAATGGAAATTCTGACAATTTCCTGGGACTCTCTCCAACCAGAATAAAATTCAAATATTTGTCAACACAAGCACTTTTCCATTGCAGTATTATAGACACTGGCACTTTCTCCATCCTGCTCGGGCTAATTTATGGCCTAAGTGGATATAAAAGAAGGCTCTCCAAAGACAGTGCTTCATAATGTCGCTCTTTTTAAACAATTCCACATACTTTTTTCCTATGGCACAGTAGCACTTCAATACAACATTCACATCTCAGTTGCTGTATAAGTCACTTTAATGACCAATTACATTGAGAAACTCAATAAATGAAAGCATTCAAGCCTGATATACTTGCACAATTTCCCAAGTTATTTTAAAGTTATTTTACAGAGAATCTGCTCTAGGAGATTGTCTTGGAGTATTTTTGACGTAGAGAATTGGAGAATGAAAAGATATTTAAAAAAAGGTTCTGGTACATCCTCTTCTCATGATTGGAAAAGGGGTTCATACTTAGGATGGCAGAATGAATGATTTGTCCGATGGGTGTGCAGAGGGAATTATATAGTTAGTATAGCAAAGGAAAAGATTGGTTGTTTTGGTAAATATTTTAAAGGAGAAGTGAAGCTTAAAGGGATACTGTCATGGGAAAAAAATTTTTTTTCAAAATGAATCAGTTAATAGTGCTGCTCCAGCAGAATTCTGCACTGAAATCCATTTCTCAAAAGAGCAAACAGATTTTTTTATATTCAATTTTGAAATCTGACACGGGGCTAGACATTTTGTCAATTTCCCAGCTGCCCCATGTCATGTGACTTGTGCCTGCACTTCAGGAGAGTAATGCTTTTTGGCAGGCTGCTGTTTCTCCTTCTCAATGTAACTGAAGGAGTCTCAGTGGGACATGGGTTTTTACGATTGAGTGTTGTCCTTAGACCTACCAGGCAGCTGTTATCTTGTGTTAGGGAGCTGTTATCTGGTTACCTTCCCATTGTTCTTTTGTTTGGCTGCTGGGGGGAAAAGGGAGGGGGTGATAATCACTCCAACTTGCAGTACAGCAGTAAAGAGTGATTGAAGTTTATCAGAGCACAAGTCACATGACATGGGGCAGCTGGGAAATTGACAAAATGTCTAGCCCCATGTCAGATTTCAAAATTGAATATAAAAAAATCTGTTTGCTCTTTTGAGAAATGGATTTCAGTGCAGAATTCTGCTGGAGCAGCACTATTAACTGATTCATTTTTAAAAAAATTTTTTTTCCCATGACAGTATCCCTTTAACTAAAGAGGTGGCTAGAAATGATGTACATTATGTTTTGAGTTTCTGTATCAGCCCAAGGCAACCACAGCCCTTTAGCAGTAAAGATCTGTACAGAAATATATTGATAAATAAGGGGAAATAACCCATGCAGATTTGGTCAGGGTTTATTTCAGAAAATAATGAGATAAATTTGGATTTTGATAAATAACCCCTCTAGAATAGACATTTCACAATATAAGGCTGATTAGTAATTAATACAGATAATTACTACATGGCAGCACATAAACCAGTGCAATTAGCATCAGAATTTAATAATCAGCCCTGTAGCATCAGCTTATATTACAGACCAACCTCATTTTCTGCTGGATAATTAGTGACGAGCCCTAAGTTTAGCTTCTCAACAGCTGCTCAGAGCCCACTGAGCATGTGAGTGTCACAGACACTTTCCAAGATGGTGACCCCCTGTGACAAGTTTGAAGTCCTGGATCATTGCTGCTATTGACAAGCTGAAACTTTAGGCTGGTGCAATAAGTTCACTATATAAAATATGGCAATTTTAGAGTTTACTTCTCTTGTAAAGATTAAGATACAGAACCAAGTTTTAGGGAGAGAAGTGAGTTCTGTTTGTGGTTGAATTTTGCAGAACCAAGATAAAAAGGTTCGATACACTCACAGTTTTTGATGAAGCTTTTCTTATAATGTTCTGGTCGGTGCAAATTTTCACTGAGTCACGTGACTCGGGGTGAACGTAGTACAAAGCAAAAGTAGAAAAAAGTTGCGCTCTTACAACTACCCGGAGGGCCAGATTTGGTGTGGTGAAAATGTGTGGGGCCCAGAGCCGGGCCGGACCACCCACGCTCCCATGGCAACCTGACCAGCCGTGCATTCAAGAATTGGTGCTTCTTCGCATCCGCACACATGCGCGCATGGGTGCGGAAGCGAAGAGTGACAGGAAAATACCACGCATAGTAGAGGAGAGACGGATCCGGACATGGGGGTAGGCGATAGACCAGGTATGTGCCTGCTCCCCCCCCAGCTTTGCACCGTAGGCACGTGCCTACTCTGCCTACCCCTAGTTATGGCCCTGGGCCGACCATTCAGCCTGACATTCTTTGAACCATAAACATCATATAAACAATGAATCGTATAGCCATAGCAGTAATATTTGGGCACATTAGTGAAATGATCCGCAACTTGGTCTATACTGCTGCCAGTGTGCTGAAGGTGTTGGCAATAGACACAAATTGGTACATATTGACGCGCCGCTCTCGTATACATCTTTAGGGCTGAAGGTGCAATAGACATACTGACGTGCCAGTACAGTAAACTAAAGAAGTATGTGAGAGCGGTGCGTCACTACGTGCCAGTACGTGTCTATTACTAACACTTCAGCACACAGGCAGCAGTATAGACCAAGTGGCAGATCATTTCACTAATGTGCCCAAATATTACTGCTATGGGATTCCTGATGACACTGTGCTGGGGGGGCCACATAATTATTTATTTCATGATGGAGGCTGAGGGCTGCTGTAAATTTGAAAACGGGCCGCAATTGGCCCCCGGGCCTGACTTTGGACATGCCTGGTATATGTCATGCAACTGGGGCACGATGGGCAATCAAAGTTGCTGTTTAAATTGGATTCTACATATACTCAGGGTTATTTTTGTGAACACCTTATGCAGGGCCAGACCTAGAAATAAGGTGGCTCTAGGCAGTGTAAGAAATGTAGGACTCTCGTCTGAGTGCAAAGAAATCTTTAAAAGACTCCAGGGGTTATTTACTAAACCTTGAATTTATCTGGTCAGGCTTTTTGGGGGAAAAAATTCAGGATTTTCAAGCAAAAACCCCAAACAATCTAGCAGTTCAGGAAAAAAATGTTAAAAAAATCATGTTTTTGCTCGATTTTATTGGGTTTTTTACCAATCCAATTAATTCGATTCGTTGTTTTATTAATAAATAAGGCAAAATTAGGCACGGGAGTTTGGTCGAGTTTTTTTTGTTTAAAGTTCTCTGTAAGGCAGAGCTCCCATATGTCCAAAACATAACAAGAACACAATAAAAACAATCTCTCCTTATAAAAGTTTTATCACACTGGTACTTAAATATTTATGCCTACAGTCATGTCTTATTGATCACCTCACTAGGCATGTGCTATAGACAACAGAATACGTCTTTGACATTCAGCGCAACATCCTTGTACCTATGAATTGAACATAGATTTAATATTTGCACAAAAACAAAACATCAATAAAAGTAAGAAAGATAAATGAAAACTGAAAAACTGAAGCCCCCGACAATCTGTTAAGGAATATAAATGTAGGTGGAAACAAACTGGGATCTCATTTGGTCATTTTTAATATACCTGTCCAGAATATAATGACGTTATTTACTCTACTAGATGGACGGCACTTCTATTTTTCTTGATAAGGAAGAATTGATATCCCCAATGTCAACTGACTTCCTCTTTCTTACATTAAAGAAGAAGGAAAGGCTAAAACTAAGTAAGCTTTATCAGAAAGGTCTCTATAAATACACCAGTAAACCATCAAAGTAATGCTGCTCTGAGTCCTCTGTCATAAGAAACACTGCATTTCTTTCCATCTATTGTGTACTCATGGGCTTCTGTATCAGACTTCCTGTTTTCAGCTTAAACCTCCAGGGCTAGGGCTTGAGCATGCTCAGTTTGCTCCTCTCCCCCTCCCTCCTCCCTTCCCTGCTGTAATCTGAGCTCAGAGTTGTAAGTGAGCAGGGAGAGACTCTGGCAGGAAATGATGTCACACCAAGTTTATATGGCAGCTTCTATCCTAAACAGAGACAGTGTCTAGAGCTGTTTACATATATGGTAAAGATATGGTAAAGTATTCTGCAGAATAAATATAGCGTTCTAGCTTGCACTATTGTGGCTAATCTGTTGCCAATAAACTGTCTTGGAGCTTTCCTTCTCCTTTAAGGGGGTTATTTATCGAAGTCCGAAATTTATCTCAATATTTTCCTACTACAAACTACTATAAAATCCGCTGGGTTTTTTGCACTTATTTATTTTTAAATTTTCCAGAAAATTAGCTTTGCGGGGGAATAAAATCAGATTTTCAAGATTTTTTCAGATTTTTCACCCAAAAATTTTTTTTTTTATTCAATTTTGAAATCTGACATGGGGCTAGACATTTTGTCAATTTCCCAGCTGCCCCTGGTCATGTGACTTGTGCCTGCACTTTAGGAGAGAAATGCTTTCTGGCAGGCTGCTGTTTTTCCTTCTCAATGTAACTGAATGTGTCTCAGTGGGACATGGGTTTTTACTATTGAATGTTGTTCTTAGATCTACCAGGCAGCTGTTATCTTGTGTTAGGGAGCTGTTATCTGGTTACCTTCCCATTGTTCTTTTGTTTGGCTACTGGGGGGGGGGGGAAGGGAGGGAGTGATATCACTCCAACTTGCAGTACAGCAGTAAAGAGTGATTGAATTTTATCAGAGCACAAGTCACATGACTTGGGGCAGGGAAATTGACAATATGTCTAGCCCCATGTCAGATTTCAAAATTGAATATAAAAAAATCTGTTTGCTCTTTTAAGAAATGGATTCAGTGCAGAATTCAGCTGGAGTAGCACTATTAGCTGATTCATTTTGAAAAAAATGTTTTTTCCCATGACAGTATCCCTTTAAGCTTCTTTTATGAGAAAAAGGAATTCTGCTTTTATACATTCTCCCTCTCTAATTCCCCAAGAATATGAGTTACTACTGCATTGCTACTATAAATTACTTATATCGTACATTTTCACCAGAAAACTCATTTTCTGAGGGAAAAAAACGTATTCAGATTTATTGTAATTGAACATTAACTCTCAATTCATGAAATAATAGTTCTAAGAAATAAGTCCGCCAAAGTAAGATTCAGGCATTTGATTAATTACACCGAGCTCCTGCCGTAATTAATGTAAATGAGTGGATCCAATGGAGATTTACATCTCACCCAAATGAATCCGTTCCATGACAATCTTCATGAGTGTCTAAGGCATAAAATATCAATATCGTTTCACCAAATGGGCTGAGAAAGCATTTTCAGCACTTGAACCATGTCCAGCCGTATGCACAGAGATAGAGATGTTCATGAGCACGTTCGAATGATGAGTTATTGGCAGTAACCTTTAAATCAGGTCACCTTTGGAAAAGGCAGAGAAAGGTAAAAAGAAATCATAAGTGTCCCAAAGGACTACACTTTCTGGGGCAAATTTATCAAAGGTCGAATTGAAAATTAGAATTTAAAAAATTTGAATTTCAAGCTAATTTTTGAGTACTTAGATTAGGGAATAGTCCAAATTCGATTCGAATTTGAAAAAAAATCTAAAATTCGAATATCAAAATTTATCATGTACGGTCTTTTTAAAGGGCATGTAAAGTCTAAAATAGAATAAGGCTAGAAATGCTGTATTTTGTATACTAAATATAAACATGAACTTAAAGGAACAGTTCAGTGTGAAAATAAAAACTGGGTAAATAGATAGGCTGTGCAAAATAAAAAATGTATCTAATATAGTTAGTTAGCCAAAAATGTAATATATAAAGGCTGGAGTGAACAGATCTCTAATAAAACAGCCAGAATCCAACTTCCTGCTTTTCAGCTCTATAACTCTGAGTTAGTCAGCGACTTGAAGGGGGGCCACATGGGACATTTCTGCTCAGTGAGTTTGTAATTGATCCTCAGCATTCAGCTCAGATTCAAAAGCAACATATATGACCCATGTGCCCCCCCCCCTCAAGTCTCTAATTGGTTACTGCCTGGTAGCCAGGGTAACCTGTCAGTGTAAACCAAGAGAGCTGAAAAGCAGGAAGTAGTGTCTGACTGACATGTTATACATCAAATCACTCCAGCCTTTATACATTACATTTGTGCCTAACTAACTATATTAGAAACATTTTTTATTTTGCACAGTCTATCTATTTACCCAGTTTTTATGTTTACACTGAACAATTCCTTTAAGGCACCACAAGCCTAATCAAACAAATAATTTATGCTTTCAAAGTTGGCTACAGGGGGTCACCATCTTGTAACTTTTTTATACATCTTTGCAAGACTAAGACTGTGCACATGCTCAGTGTGGTCTGGGCTGCTTAGGGATTGTCATAAACAAAGCTGCTGAGTTCTGCATGGCTGGTAAGTAAGACGGGGGCTCCCCCTGCTGTTCATAAGTATGATTGTTTCACTGCTCAGCAGTTAGGGACCGTCTGACAATTCCTATCCATAGCAGTAAATGAAGGGAGAATGTCACTGCATACAGTCAGGATTCTTATAAAAACGATAAACATTTTTTAATTAAAGTATATTGGAGATAGGTTTCTTTTTCATTAAAGAAAGCAAAAATGGCATTTTATTTTTTTGACTTTACATGCCTTTTAAAATGCCATCTAAAACCTGCCGAATTGCTGTTTTAGCCTATGGGGGACCTCCTAGAACCTATTTGGACTTTGAAAAATCAAAGGGTTTTTCTTGTAAAAACTTAGATTCAAATTCAATCAAATGCGCTATTACTTCGGTTCGTATGATTCGAATTCAGATGAATTCTAACAAATACTGACTATTCACCCGCAAAAAAAAAAAATCGATTTTAATTTTAATAAATTTCGGTTGGTCTTTTTTAATTTGAATTTCAAATTTTTTTAAATTCGAAATTCAACCCTTGATAAATCTGCCCCTCAGTGTCGCTACCATAACTTTTCCCGCCTCCTCTATGCCAGAGCAACACCCTTCTACCACATAGGTTTCAACCTCCCTTTTTCTGATCTAGGGACCCCGAAAACAAAGTTTACTCCATAGCCATTCTATCACATCTCTGCACTTTATATTATTAGTGTTATTTCTGTTACAGAATATTGTTCCACATTCACAATTTGTATTTCTGAAGGTTTTCTCATTTCTGTGACAGAGAACATGAAATATGGAACATTCATAAAGAGACTCATCAGTAGATAATGCACATTCAGCACAACGGGGTCTTCATTAAAGCATTCACATGAGCTTTGGCAATGGAAAAAGTACCTGCTCATCACAGAATAACACACGAAGGCCCATTTATCAACATTCTCATTTCAATGGTTTTAGAATTTTTAAATTATATTAAACGCTATTTCTCTAAAATCACGAATGCCATGTCCTTTATTAAAAGATCTTAATATAAAAACAATGGATAAAAAAAACATCCTCCACGACCTGCAAAAAAAGGCAAAAAAACTCAAAAAAAACACTAATAAGTAATAAAATACTTGAATTTTTAGAGAAAAAAAATTGATTTGGGAAAAAATAGAATTTTATTAATAGACCCCATTGTATTGGAAAGAGCTATATGAATTAATTAATGGAATCTATCAGGCTCTGCAGTGGTTTCATTGCTCATACTTATCCCCTTGGTGCCTTATAGACTATTATTGATTCAGGGCAGAACATGGGGCAGTATTTATTATACTGGTATGGGACCTGTTATCCAGAATGCTCAGGACCTGGGGTTTCCAGATAATGGATCATTCTGTAATTTGTATTGTCATACATAAAGGGGGTTATTTACTAAACTCCAGTCAGGCTTTTTGGGGCAAAACTCGACTTTTTCGTTTTTTTGTTTTAACTTACATTTTTTGAGATTTATCAAAGCCCTATGAAGTAAAAAGCCCAAATCTGAAAATCCGCCATCTCAGACTTGCCGAGGTTGTATATAAGTCAATGAGTAGTAATGGGCGAATTTTTTCCCCGGTCGCGAATTTGCGCGATTCGCTGCTGGCGAATAAATTCGCAAAACGCCCGCAAAAATTCGCCTGCGTCAAAAAGAATTGCCGTTTCGCGAATTTCGCAGGATATTCACTAATTTTTCGGCGAAGCGAAACCCTGCAAATTCGCCCATCACTTTCAATGAGCGAGGTCCCCTATCCTATTTTGAAGTTTCTGTGGTCTGCGCTGGAATTAGCCCAAATATCTGACCTCTTCAGGCAAAAATTCAAAAAATTCAAAATTCTTTTCGGAAAAAAGCCAGAAAAAATCAATGGATTCGTGAAAAAATTTCAACAAAAAATCATACAATTTTGGTTTTCTCTTGATTTTTTTTTTTTAACCTGAACCGATTTTTAATAATAAATAAGGTCAATGCGGGTATTAGAGTTTGGTTGTTTTATTTACTTTGATAAATTCGGATTTTATTAAATAACCCTCTAAGTCTGCTATAAAATGTAAACATGAAATAACCCCAACAGACTGGTTTTGCCTCCAATAAAGATTATTTTATTATTACAGAGAAAGGGGAAATTTTAAATTTTTAAATTTTTTTGAATTATTTGGATAAAATGGAGTTAATGGGAGACAGCCTTTGCGTTTTACAGAGCTTTCTGGATAATGGATTCCATACCTGTACTGGGTAGTGTTGCAATATCGCAGAGAATAACAAGGCTGTGACTTTATCCAGAATATGGAAAAGCAGACATATATAATGTATAGTAAGTGAAATCGGATAAACAAGCCAGTGAGCCGTGTACAGGGATTCCAGGCAGAAGTCGATGTTATCTGGGGCGAGAGCTTTAGGAGGCACCAATGCCTCGGGCTGGCTGTGGGGATAAAAGGTTTTATGAGACAAATCCCTTCCTTCAATGGAAATATTTTCTTTTAGTGCACCGACCCACTTGTGCTGCCTTGTGGGTAAGGGCACAGAAATGATGCATTTCTCTATAGAAAACAATGAACAATATTTAGAAGGGCAAAACCTGTACACAGTGGAACTAAAGAACTCTGATGGGTTCTGGACTGTAGAGTTGAGGCACTTGGATGCTCTGTGCTTGAGAGAATAAGATGATAAACTTGCAGACTCACATTTGATAACCTACAACTGAATGCAATATTGAAGGTGGGGCCTCACCAGTGTTCTAGTATAACTTCACCCTTTCTATAACATGCCCTTTCCACAGAATCCTATTTATTTTGCTTCCCCAAGCTTTATACTGCTTTCCTTGCTTATTTTTGGGTCATTACACATTTTAGTTCTTATTTCTGTTCTTATAACCTCTGTATTCTGAGGTTTGAGTACTGCACAGGTTGGTACCCATGGCTTACCCAAAAAATAAGCAGGTGTTTTACGAGTAGAGGGTTGCAGATAAGGTAGAATTGGGTCAAAACATATAAATAAGCAGTGTGCTGTTTCTATCCCATATGGTACTGGAGTTCTTCATCTGCTTGCAAAGTTTTTATGGTAGTGCCCCAAGTTCAACAAGTGAGATATATCTTATATTCACTTGCAGTTTTACCAGCTTTGTGGTGACACACTCCCTTATTTTGACTGTTCCCCCCATTATGTGACATGTATTACATTTTTGGACATTTTTCTTTTAGAAAGAGCAAAATAGCACAACCTGACATTTCCCAGAGAAGGTTTCAAGCCTGGCTGGAACTAACACCACTGTAAACGTCTATTTACACATGGTTTGGACATAAAAACTGAGCGATGGGGAACATGGAGATATGAACGTCTATATGGAACTGTGTCACTCCTATGACAGATGACCAACTGCCGACATTGTATGGAACATTTTCCAACAGAGAATAGAATATCCATTGTATGGAAGTCAAGTCACAATGACTTCTACTCCTTAATATTGTTCTGATGATTCTCTGTGTTAATCACGCTGTCTTAGTCTGGCTTCTAATAGTACCATTGGAGCGCTTCTATCTGCAGGATTAAAGGGAGAGACAAACAGATTGTTTGTATGAGGGTAGGTAGGAGGACATGCTTAAGATCTTTCATGGTTTAATCTTAGCTCTATTTGTATTATTGTTGTTATACTTGCCTTTCTGGAATGAGCAGGTTCTGAAGAGTTGGGAGTGGAATTCCATGAAGGTTATGAATGCCCTAGGAGAATTTTCAGTCTACTTTAATGGGAAACCAAACCTGGTTAGGGTGAGAAGGGCTAAAAGGAGCCAAAAAGCCCTTCACTAGCAATTTACATGCAAAGTGAAGCTTTCTGAAATCAGAAGATATTTACTTGTCTCATGCCATACACACAGCACAGCCTAGATACCAAAATAAGTGTTTTGATTCTCCCATAAGGCATCATGGGCGGAGCCATGCAAATCACTCCTTTATGTCCCTTTGGCCAACTATGCATCTAGAACCACTGGTTTATAGCACAGATACAGCCTGATTAGGGTGAGAAGGGCTCAAAGGAACCCCTCAGAAGCCATGTTCCAATATGTTGCATTGATGAGATCTAACAAGATTGAAACAGGCTGTCTGCAAGTTTCCATATATGGCTCTGAACCATTAGGCTGTATTTGTGCTATAAACCAGGGGTGCCCAACCGCAGGGCCGCGGCCCAGAAGCATGCCGCGCACACTCCTGCACTGGTGGTCTATGCTGATTAAGGGTGTAGCATAACATTTTGCGGTGTTTACATTCAAAAATTTGGAAAGGATGCTTGGAGAACGATATAGTATTAGCAGAGAAAGGGCCTACTAATTGTGGATGGTTTACAGCAATGGTCCTCAACCAGTGGCTCATGAGCAACATGTTGCTCACCAACCCCTTGGATGTTGCTCTCAGTGGCCTCAAAGCAGGAGCTTATTTTTGAATTCCAGGCTTGGAGGCAAGTTTTGGTTGTATAAAAAACAGGTGTACTGACAAACAGAGCCTCCTGTAGGCTGCCATTCCATATAGGGGCTACCAAATAGCCAATCACAGCCCTTATTTGCCATCCCCAGGAACGATTTTCATGCTAGTGTTGCTCCCCAACACTTTTTACATTTAAATGTGGCTCATGGGTAAAAAAAAGGTTGGGGACCTCTGCTCTACAGGATGGAGTTTTGAGGCCTCTATCCACCCAAAGTCTCTCTGCTACACTTAAATAATAACAGGAACTTTCCGCGGCTTTATTGGGTGTGACAAACATGTATTTCATGATACAAGTTAGTGGCGTAAAACATAAAAGAGGCAGCGATGGTGTATTTATCAGGGCAGAGACACAACATTACTACCTGTAATTAGAACAAATGAAAGATTTAAATTTACATGAAGGATATATTATTTAGCCTGAGCTTTTATGTGTGCATTAAACAGTGATTTATTCTCTATAGATGAGATGTTACATGAGCCAGTTTCCTCGTATATAGATCTGAGATCCCACGGGAGGAGGCAAACATTAGATGAACTACAGGGAGACACTTGAAAGAAATGAATTATAGAGGCAGACGCTCCCATATTTCTGTTATATGCGCTTATAAAGCAAGGATTACTCGATTCTATATTCAACTTTCTCCTTGAACTTCTTACCTGCTTAAAGGGCATCTTTTGTGGCCTAATCGTATATCTTTTACTCAACCACCTTAATGTTTTTATTTCATTAATTCATTTTTCATGGTCACATTTTCATAAATATCATTTAAATTGAATACCTGTGTGTATTTATTGTATACAAATGGCCGACCCCCAAAAGCCAGGCAGGGGGTTATTAGCTCTCACTGATATCAACCCGCCTCCAGATTGAATGACTTAATCCAGTCGGTGCTGAGTGGCGATTCCGTAATTCCTGTTACTTCCCTGTGAACTTACTGCCACGTAAAGGCTTTGCTTGTATTGTAATTTGTACACAAATTGTTTCTACTTTGAATAAACTCACAATTAAGAAAAAATTGAATGTGTGCTTATTTATTGAAGATCCGAAAAGTAAAAAATGTGATCAAATAAAACCATCAAATTCGTATTTTATCCATCATTGTTGTTCACTTTACATTTACTTTTCAGTATGATGTAGAGAGTGGTATTTTGAGACAATTTGCAGTTGGTTTTCATTTTTCATTATTCGTGATTTTTGAGTTATTTCGTTTTTTATTCAGCAGCTCTCCAGTTTGCAATTTCAGCCATCTGGTTGCTAGGGTCCAAATTACCCTAGCAACCACACATCAATTTGAATAAGATTGGAAAATGAATAGGGGAGGTTCTGTATAGAAAAATCTGTGATAAAAAGCAGTAATAACAATACTTTGTAGCTTTACAGAGAATTTGTTTTTCAGATGGGGTCAGTGACCCCCATTTGAACTCTGTACAGAATCAGGCGGCCAGTTGAAAAGTTGCTTAGAATTAGCCATTCTATAACATACTAAGCTGAACCACCCCTTTAATGGGTCAACAATTAATAAATAGTTTATATTTAGCCTAGGACAGCTCCCATTGACGTGTACAACACCTCACAAGCTTTCAGGTGCAGAATAAATATTGATAATTAGTGTTTATTTTAAATCATTATTCAAATTCCTTATTTTTAGGGCAAAAAAAAGTTGTGAATTGCAGGGAAAAAAATACGAACATTGATAAATAACCCCCTTTAGTCCTGTCTCATTGGGTTTCAGAGCAATTGTAGAAGGAAGAGGAATTTTATAGCAGCCCACCGTCATTATAGGGTTCCTACCTGAACAGTTTGGTTTTTCTTATGGGTGTCCGGGTCACAGCTGCCTGCTTGGGTTTCAGCTAGGGATGCACCAAATCCACTATTTTGGATTCGAACGAACCCTCGAATCCTTTGTGAAAGATTCAGGCGAATACCGAATCCGTATCCTAATTAGCATATGCAAATTAGGGGAGGGAAGGAAAACATTTTTTACTTCCTTGTTTTGTGACAAAAAGTCAAGTGATTTCCCTTCCCACCCCTAATTTAAATATGCAAAATAGAATTCGGTTCGGCCGGGCTGAAGGATTCGACTGAATCTGAATGCTGCTGAAAAAGGCCAAATCCTGGCCGAATCCAGAACCGAATCCTGGATTCGGTGCATCCTTAGTTTCATCCTTGTGAAACCTGGACTATAATCTGGCCAATAACAACCTTAGATGTGAAAAACACGCCCATACACCCCCAAATGGCATAACTCCACCCCCATATGTCACTGCACTGCCCCCCAATACCATGATCCAGCCTCTTGTTTGGTTTTTGGGGTTTTAAAGGTCCTTTAACAAGGTCATAAACCGATATTCAATCTGGTCCTTTAGTTCCCTATTAACAGGCCTTGGCTGAGATGAAACTAAAGTGAGACCTTTCCTGCTTGTTATCTTGCATCTCCAATTAAATAGTAAGCTCTGTGGGCCAGGGATCTTTCAATATGGTTTCCTGTTTTTTTTAATGCACTTGTTAGGAGCTAATCCCTAAATATAGATACTTATATAGATATATAGATATAGATATAGATACAAACACACAATTACCTTCATATAAAAGACAGGACAGAGTCCATTCTGGTGGCTGCGCTCGCTGTTTATCGGTCCTGTTGCTCGGCATGTGCATCCGGTGGGCTCTAAGAGCAATAAAGTTCCTCAGTTTGTAGCACACTTCCCACGAGGCGCTTTTCATCTATTTTTTTTTCTCTCCTCCTCGTAAAAAGGTAGAAAATTCATTCGGTATAAAAACAAATTCCATTAGGAAAATATATAGGACCTGATTAAATACGAAATGGCCAATTAATCATCGCTTATTTCAGACTGCATTAATGAGAAAACTATATTTATAGTCTCACTGCCCATCTATTTACTCTACATTGGGGAACAATACAGAGGTACATCGGCAGTCAGCTTTAGCCTAGTGCAAGCCGGTTTTTTTAATGTAACGTCCCTTATTTACTTGGCTGATTTATATATAACCATAGTGACTGTACAGCAGCTCTACACAGTGTAGACTCGTTCTCCTAAATAAGGCAAATTGCAGGGCTGTTGAATAACAGCGACATCCACATCTCACTGATAGTAACAGCTGCCATGGGAACGAGGCATGATGGGGAAAGTTGAAGTTCAACAACAGTTTACTAGTCATTTCCCATCAGACCCAGAGCTGCCGACTGCTTCAATAGGGGCAGCAGAATTGGGTTTAGTAGGGATGAGCTGACTTTTTCACCTGATACAATTTTGTGTTAAAAATTTGCCTTTTGCTGTAAATATTTTCACCAATCTGCACTACAACTTCACCATACGTTTTATTTTGCTGAAAATAGTGGTTTTGGTTTGGGGAAAATCCCACTGACATTATTAGAATTTCTCCATGCATTTTATTTGCACATTTTTCCACATTTTACAAATTTGATAAAAAAACAAAAGCATTTCAAATTGTCCAAAAATGCACCTGCTAACGAACAATAAGGGGCCTATTTATCATACTGTGTAAAAAGTACACAGTATCTATCTATCTATCTATCTATCTATTCCTTACTCGACTGACAATGTTGTAAAATATTCATATAAAAACGTCTTTGTCACTGACCCGATATCTCTGTTCTGGAGTTATAGTGTTAATTGTATATCTGAGTCTCCTGATGTTCCTGTGAGATGCTACAGTAATTCCTTTCTGACTTTAGTTACCTGATGCAGGGCCGGTCCAATCAAATGTGGGGCCCAATTGGGACCATTTTGGCGGAGCCCCCAGACAAAGTGTTGCTGACAACTGACACACCAAGTATATAAGAGAGAGAGAGAGAGAGAATGGGGAAATAAGGGCACAAGAGAGAGGGAGGAATAGGGGATAAGAGAGAGAGAGAGGAAGGAAATAGCAGAGGGGACTTGACCAATCAGGATTGGGGCAGGTTGGACAGATTCAGGTTGGGGCATGGGCTCAGTCAGGTTAGGAGTGGGCTCAGTCAGGTTGGGTGCGGGCTGGGCCTATCAAAATTGGGGGTGGACTGAACCTGTGGAGTTGGGGGCAGGCTGGACCTACGAAGTTGGGGGTGGCTGGGCAGTGTTATGTTCTGGGGGACTACTTGTCCCTGCTCACCACTGGTGTGGGACCCCCAGAGGCGCAGGGTCCTATTGAGTCAATTGGTCCAATAGGCCTAAGGCCGGCCCTGACCTGATGAATGTGTAGGGCCCTATAGGGATACAGGCCCTATAGAGTTAATCTTTTCACAATTTCCTTGGGTTATTGTGTAGAATCCCTGTTACAGAATAACCTTTACAGTGATAGGCTGAGAGATTTGATGACACTGCTCTGACTCACTCCTATATAGTGTGTGCAGGGAGTGGCCTCTTCCTCTTTTGCCTCTGGATGTGATTCCAGCTGGGTGTGCTCAGGGGGACTGAGTGCAATAGGCCCAGAAGAATTCATGTGTCCATGTCGGGGACCAGGTAACCCCGTGAATGAGGAACAGATATACTAGGGCAGACTTGTCATAGTCTCTCTAGGAGAGAAAGGCAGAGAGGATAGAGAGAAAGAGCAGCTGAAGCTCCAACAAGGATTTGCAGTAAGGGAGTAGCTTCCCAGAGGCTCTGTGTGTTGCCTCCAGTCAGGGACCTCAATGAAGAGGGACTGTAGGGTAGAAGCTGCTTTCCTGACAACTTCCAGGAGGGAAAGGTTGTGCTGCAATTGCCTGTGTACTCTCTGTGTGAGCCTGCCTGTGATCTGTGTGAACTCTCAATATGCTGCTTTCCTCAACTCCTGTGTGACTACTGAAACCTGTGGTCACTTGCCCTTTTTGGCATAATAAACCGTTCCTGATTGTTAAGAACCTCCTGGCGCCCAAGTTGTTTTTGTGTGCACAGTAGCCTGGGGGGGATGTAGTTGCACTACACCATAGAGGGAACACTTCCACTTAGCGAAGGCCCTGCCCTGGGTGTAAGTCGCGTGTAACCCATGCTCTAGTGTTCTAGCTGGTGAACACCAAATAGGTGTTACAAATGCATTATCTGTTTTGTGTTGTGCAGGTGACATTGCATTTAATGGAGACAGGAGTCTGTTTTCAGAAGAAGCAGATCAGAGACTACAGCAGTGATTATTCCACAATTCTTTGCCTCCGTATTCAGCGGTGAAGAACCAGTGGAAGTTTCTGTTAGACCGTTCATCAGTATTTAGCTCCAGTCGTTCCATGACCGTTCTGCTCAGTCTGATAACATAGGACAGACACAGAGAGTATCAATATGTAATTATTGGCAAACGTTGTCATTACTGTGGGTTCTGCTCATAATGAGCTCAGACTTAGATAATTACCATCATCAGGCAAACCCTTTATGTACATTGCACAAGTTAGCAAATAAGAGCTGCCTTATAACAAACGGACCATATTTAGCATAATTTACCAAGACTCGCACACTAATTCAAATGATAGTGTGCATTTTGTACCAAATGAATGATGCGTTATGAATTAAAATAGAAGAAAAGATGAAGCATTGTGCATGTTAAGAGGGAGTGTTGAAATTAGATCTTTGTTGCACTGAACGTCTGTCCCAGCCACTTTGAGAAAATGTATTGTACAGCATTTCCTGACACTGTGGCCTCAGCATTGCATTACACAGAAGACCAAGAACTTCCTGATACAACAGCACCAGCATTGCATTACACAGCGGTCAAAGCATTTCCTGACACAGTGGCCCCTGCATTCCATTACACATTGGCCCCAGTATTGCATTACAGAATGGTCCAATCATTTTCAGACACAGTGATCATAGCATTGCATTACACAGTGTCCCCAGCATTGCATTACACAGTGTCCCCAGCATTGCATTACACAGTGTCCCCGGCATTGCATTACACAGTGATCCCAGCATTGCACTACACAGTGTCCCCAGCATTGCATTACACAGTGTCCCCGGCATTGCATTACACAGTGATCCCAGCATTGCATTACACAGTGTCCCCGGCATTGCATTACACAGTGATCCCAGCATTGCACTACACAGTGTCCCCAGCATTGCATTACACAGTGTCCCCGGCATTGCATTACACAGTGATCCCAGCATTGCATTACACAGTGTCCCCAGCATTGCATTAAACCTGGACCAAGCACTTCCTGATACAGTGTCCCCAGCATTGCATTACACAGTGGTCAAATTATTTCTTGACACAGTGGCCCCTGCATTCAATTACACAGTGGCCCCACTATTGCATTACACAAAATTCCTACAGCCTGTCTGGCCTCTAGCTAAGCAGCTTGATTTGACCCATTATCTCATTGCTAGAACCATAAAACATCAAACTGGTCATACAGACAATCCCTAACTTAGGACTGAGAAGCAGGTTGAGGTTACACATGCGGATGCTCCAAAAGGGGCCCCTGTGAAATACACATCTGCTCAGTGGATTTATTAGCAGAGAACACATAGCAAAATGCAATAGACTGGAAATAGTAACTATCCTTATATGTAATTATAGAAATTCATCTTTCAGTTTACACTTCCTAGTGATTGATTGGCATGGTCACATATCCTATGAGGTATTGAAAATGTGCAACATTCTGGTTCTTTGAGTTGGCCCATACTCCTTTATGAATCTCTGGGATTTAGAATAATGGGATTTGTGTATTTAGGGCTCATTTATCACTGCAGACTCACAAAAATGAATTTAGTTGATTAGTTATTAAAGGAACTTACATCCAAACATGCTCCCTATAGCTACACTTGTCACCGGTGCACTCAACCCACCTCCTGTTTTGAATTGTATACACATATTGACACAGGGAAATACGGTTTCAATGTAGTAGTAATTCCAAGGTCCCCTCAATATACTGTATACAACAGAATTGTGCCTAAAGAATCAACATAATTTTGTCACCAAGCCCTTAAACTTTCAGGGTAATAATATGGCATTCCAAAGTGTAGGTGTGGATACAAATCAGCGCAGAGATTCTGCTGCAAAAGGTGCCTTTACTCACAAACACAACATGTTTCGAGCTTCCTTGTGTACCAAGTGTATCACACTTGATAAAGAGCAAGGAAGCTCGAAACATGTTGTGTTTGTGAATAAAGGCACTTTTTGCAGCAGAATCTCTGCACTGATTTGTATCCACACCTACACTTTGGAATTACGTATTGATGGCTTTGGTTGGAAGCAAGGTGTTGGGATTCCAGAATTAACACATAAGGGTAAAGTACCAGTAAAGTACCAGTCTTATTGCATATACCTGTAAATAATATGGCTAGTGATGGGCGAATTTGGGGCATTTCGCGGAAGAATTTTCGAATTTTCTGCAAAATTCACGAAATGGCAGAAAATTCGTGAAACTGTGCCGGCGTCCATTTTTTTTCATGCCGGTGCAAATTCACTGGCGAAAATGCACCGGCGTCCATTTTTTTTGACGCCGGTGAATTTTCGCTGGCAAATTTTGGCGCCTATTTTGCGGATTTATTCAGCGGCGGCGAATTGCGGGAATTCACAGCGAATTCGCGCCTGGCATATAAATTCGCCCATCACTAAATATGGCAATTAGTATCCAAAATGGGCCTTTGCACAGTACACTTTTGTAAATAAATGACCCTTTTGTATATGTATTCTGTCCATAAACTCTATCTGAGCCTGTACATTGATATAATCAGGTTCATGGTCCCAAAATATCAGCACCTATATAAAAATACACAACAATCAGCCCTTTTGACACCTTAATATTTAGAACTAAATATTTGATATTATATGATTATATAATACACAAGAGCCATGACTATCCTGTAAATTATATCCTTATAAATGGTGCTTAGTGATGTCATCAGTTATAACTGGAGCTTAGTGATGTCCTTTCTGTCACATGACTCACTGAAACTTGTGTATTATAATTAATAAAGTACCCCCTGTTGCAAAATATGAGGATATTACAAGTCACCTTTAAGTTCCATGACCTGTATAAAAACAATTGTCCTTCGGCCTTGTGCTTTTATATGGTCATGGAACGCCTCGGTAACTTATAATATCCTTATATTTTATAAGAGGGAGTACTTTATTCACTATATAATACACAAGAGCCACGAATATCCTGTAAATGATATCCTTATATCCAGTGCTTGGTGAGTTATAATCAGTGCTTAGTGATGTCATTTATGTCACATGACTCCCTGAAACTTGTTCGTTATACTAAATAATTAGTAAAAAAAAAAAAAAAAAAGCTTTAGATTTTGCCCAACCCCAAATACAATACATAACACAAGGCAGGTTTATCTGTTCTTACATGATACTTGAGCAGAGCAAATGCATACTCCATGCTAACGCTCAATACTATGGCCTTGGCTCTGAATTATAGAGAAGCCTTCAATATATCATTTTAAAAAAAGAGTTTAGCAGAAATCAATAGGTGTTTCTGATGATCTGGCGAGGCTGGAAAATTGCTTCCTTTCATTCATGCGCAGCCAGGAGTCTGGAATCTGTATCACTCAACGTGATATTCCTCATGTGCTCGACAAAATAACCACACCGTTAAGTAAAGATATTCTCCCTCGATAGCCATCATCATCATCATCAAGGTCACAGAATGCGTGGGGGGCACGGAGGGGTGTGGGTCGGCACCTTTCCTGCTTATAATAATAATAATAATAATTTCTTCTGTTGGAAAATGTGCAGCCAATAGCAATATTCTACAGTGACTTTATTACATTTAATGATGTATAATTTATGACAACTACTATACTATCATGATGTACCATTACCACTCTAATAATAATAATAATAATAATAATAGATGTAAAGGAAGTAAAAGGACATTTGATATACGGAATGCATAGTAGAACTGGAAAAGGTTCAGAGATGGGCAATCAAATTCATTCTAAAATTCAGGCAAGGCAGAATCAGAATGCATTAGATCTGTCTGACACTCCTCCAGTTTGTAATTTCAGCAATCTGGTTGCTAGGATCTAAATTCCCCTAGCAACCATGCATTGGTTTGAACATGAGATTGGAATATGAATAGGAGAGGCCAGAATAGAAAGATGAGTAATAAAAAGTAGCAATAACAATAAGGGGCAGATTTATCTAGGGTCGAATTGAAAATCCGAAAGTAAAAAAAAATCGAATTTCGAGCTATTTTTGTGTACTTCGACTAGGGAATAGTCCAAATTCAAATTTGAAATAAATTTGAAAATTCGAATATCGAAACTTAACACTTACTGTCTCTTTAAATCTTCAACTTCGACCATTCGCATCTAAAACTTGCCGAATTGCTGTTTTCGCCTCCGAGAATTGGTGGACTTTGAAAAATTGAAAATACTTCAAATCAAATTTAATCAAATACGATCTTGCTTTGATTTGAAAGATCGAATACAGCCTATTCACTCGCAGAAAAAAGGTTAGATTTTTTAAATACATTTCAGTTGGTCTTTTTTTATTCAAATTTAGAAGTTACGGGAGTTAAAAAAAAACTGCCATTACTTCGAAATTCACCCTTGATAAATCTGCCCCATAATGTGTAGCCTTACAGTGCAATTGTTTTTAGATGGGGTCAGTGACCCCTGTTTGAAAACGGAGTCAGAAGAAGAAAAAGGTATATCATTTTAAACAAAATCACTTTAGATTTGCGTTAGTCCTGCTTCTTCTGTTAAATGTGGTTTTACCGCTGGATGCTGGAACTGACACAACTCCGAAAGTGTTAGCTGCAACTGCCACCAAATAAACACATGCAATTGCCTTCGTTTTGATGCATCAAGCATAACTGCAATACCTTAACTTTTCCCGCACCCACAACAATGCTGGAATTCTGGAAAAAAAGCTGCATGTTGAGTTGCATTAGAGTTTGGGTTCAGTGACCTAATCTACATTCCATATTATTCTATAATGCTTTTAGAATGCCCATCATTAGATCCCCAGTTATATATAAAGGCTGGATACACGCACAGTGTCTTGTAGCTCAATACAAAGTAGCACATCTGGTCAGAATTATCACAAGCCTAATCCTGGATAATTTACAGAGAAAATAAAGTTTTTCCAGCAGACCATTAAAATGTTTTTGAAACCTAATTAAATTCCCTTATTGCCATAGCAACACATTAACAAACTGTCACCTCTGTGTGCTCGGACCAGTAATAATTTCAATAACATTTTATCAGATTTTATCAGTAACAGATTTTATCAATTACATTGTGAATAAGGGTACTGCTATACTTGGAAGGGATCTCTTTGCTGCATTAAACCTACAATTAGTTGATTTGTTATAACCTTGATAGACTGTTACAGTAAATGGCCTGAAATTGCATTTGTTTTTCATATAAAATCAGCTACAGTAATAACATTTCTGACTACAGTCTTCAGCAGAGAAGGTAATCCAAAGGAGTTAATATCAGGCCACGGACCACAGTTTGTCTCATATGAGTTTGAATCCTTTCTGAGAGAGAAGAATATTGTGCATAGGAAATCTTCAGTGTATTACCCACAAGCAAATGGAGAAATCGAGCGATTCAACAGAAGTCTAAAAGAAGCACTACAGACAGCAAATCTTACTGGGAAATCTTGGAAAGTATTTACAACAGAGTTCCTACATAACTACAGAGCAACGTGCCATGCAACAACCCAATCATCTCCTGCTGAATTATTACATGGCAGACAGATGCGCACTAAGTTACATTTTGCAGACATCAAACTTCCACAAAATACTGTGCTTACAAATCATCTACTGCTGACATTGTGAAATGTCAACAAACCAAATGCAAAGCTTATACTGACAGAAAATGTGGTGCAAGAGAAGTACACTTTCAGCCTGGATCTTTAGTCAGAATTAAGAAACCAGGAATACTGAAACAAGGACAATCTAAATTTACTACACCACTTGAAGTGAGACACCAGCGAGGACCATACACATATGAACTGTCTGATGGACGCATATGGAATGCAAGTCATCTTGCTCCTTTTAGATATGACTTTGGAGAAGCTCCATTTGATGAAGGACATTTTCCTACTCCTGAAGAAAGTGAACCTATAAGGCATACTGAGAGAATCAGAAAACTGCCTGCATGGACCCAGGACTATGTGATGTGAATAATGTATATTATTGCTTTAAGATGCATTGTTGTTGTTTATTACATTTGCACAAATGCTTTCCTACATAGTAACATAGTAACATAGTAACATAGTAAGTAAGGTTGAAAAAAGACACATGTCCATCGAGTTCAACCTTTTTTTTTTTTTTTTGTTTGTTTATTAACTACCTATCTGCCAGTTGATCCAGAGGAAGGCAAAAAAAACCCATCTGAAGCCTCTCCAATTTGCCTTAGAGGGGGAAAAATTCCTTCCTGACTCCAAAATGGCAATCGGACTAGTCCCTGGATCAACTTGGACTATGAGCTATTTCCCATAACCCTGTATTCCCTTACTTGATAAAAAGCCATCCAACCCCTTCTTAAAGCTATCTAATGTATCAGCCTGTACAACTGATTCAGGGAGAGAATTCCACATCTTCACAGCTCTCACTGTAAAAAACCCCTTCCGAATATTTAGGCGGAACCTCTTTTCTTCTAATCGGAATGGGTGACCTCGTGTCAGCTGGAAAGACCTACTGGTAAATAAAGCATTAGAGAGATTGTTATATGATCCCCTTATATATTTATCCTACTATAGGGGGAATATGTGGTGTTTATACAAATGGCCTGGTGCACAGGCCATTTGTATCCTGTGCATACACAGGACTTTCTGTACAGCTTGAAAGTGAAATTGAAAGCTTACTGTTGTGTTATACCTGCATGACTCTGCTAATAAAAGCACTGTTATACTCTACTCATCCTCGGCTTCCCAAAACATAACACTTAACATATGAAGAGCCCCCCTTTCTCAAGTTTAGATTGAGATCGTGCCACAATCTTTCTTCACTGTGGGTCACATACAGCAAGCCGGTAGCTATAGAAATACCTTGTGCTTGGCAGCCTCTAGTGGCCAAAGCTGGAACTGCATGTAGGTAACTGCGATAAACGCGAGGGGAGAACTCAAGATATCTCACTTGCTGCCAATTATCTAACGTTACAGCCATTGGCGTAACAACCGGGGGAGCAGGGGGTGCAATTGAGCTCAGGGCCCCCTGGCAGCTCGCGCGCCACAAATTCCAGGCGGTTCCGGGTGTACAGAGGGGGGCCCGGCTGCACGTCCCGCACCGGGGCCTGCCCCCCTCTAGTTATGTTACTGGTTACAGCACGATAAATGTACCATAAAAAGTGGCTCCATCCGTAAAACCAATTTGTTTTAAACCCCAAGTGTCATATAAACTAGTGATGTGCGGGTCAGGCTCATCCACCTGCACTCCCACCACCCACGCCTAACTTCCGGGTTCCTTCTATAGACCCGCTCTGACCCGCCCCGCAGATGATGTCACAAAAGGGAGAAGGCAAGAGGAGCGCGTCTATAAAAGTTCAACCCGGAAGTCGGAAGCCGGCATTTGGAAGGTCACGGCCGGGGAGAGCAGTCAGAAGAGCTTAACCCGCACCTGCCTGGGACCCGGAAATGGGGGTCCCTGCCGACCCACGGATCCCACGGGAATCGGGCCAGCCTGCACATCACTAGTATAAACCATTAAATCTTTTTGTGTGCCAAAAATACTTCCCCAGAGTGACACAGAAAGGTCATCTGCTATAGACTCCATTATAGGGATGCACCGAATCCACTATTTTGGATTCGGCCGAACCCCCAAATCAATTGCAAAAGATTCGGCTGAATACTGAACCGACTCCTAATTTGCATATGCAAATAAGGGGTGGGAAGGGGAAAACATTTTTTACTTCTTTGTTTTGTAACAAAAAGTCACGCAATTTTTTTTGGTCGGTTTTTTTCACAAAAATTTGTCAGAAACCTCCAGGGCCCAAGAACCTTACCTGTATTCGATAAATTCTCAAAAATCTCAGTGACTATGGCACCCCTTTAATGACATTTTTGCGAATGCAAAGGCAAAACTAGTGGCAGAAATGTTACAAAATTTGCAAGAATTTGTACAGTTTTGACATTTTTCTTTACTGACACATTTGTGAATTCCCCTCCCCCCCATTGAACTGGAAAAGTATATTCCAGTGACGATAATACCATTACGGAATCATGCTATGTCAGAAAAGAACGTACACAAGAGATGTATAAAACAATTTGCTAAAATTTTCAAGTTTATTGCAATTTAGTCAACTCAAAAGTTGTTTTTTTTCTGGACTGCTGGCATATTTAAAAAAATACGCTATTAGGAAAACTTCAGTTGTTGAATTGCGCCAATGAAAGGGTTAATGGGCATATTCTTCCAACATATTGTTTCCTGCCAACACTTTCAGGCCGCAAAAGAATCGGCGGCAAGTTCAATGTTTTTATGTGATTAAAGTTAAATAAAGGTGAAAATATTCAAAGAATCCAAATTCCCTAAACAGCCGTAAATAATGTTTAAGGATGACGCCGCCATAAAATCAGTTTTATTTTGTCTCCAATAAACAGCACCTTTTTTTTCTGCTAAGGAATGGGCCCAATATAAAAGCATAATGAGAGCATTACAGCCTGGAATGGCACCGCCCGAGCATAATGATTCATTAGGATTTCTATCACAACATCTAATATGCACTTTAAGTCTATTACGTTAATAGTTTTCCCAGCAAAAATGAAATGTGCCGAGACAGCAAAGACATAAAACTTGCTGAGCTTTTCAGTATTCTCGCTAATAAACTTCCTCGAGTCATATTTAACGGAGAAAAGGAACATTTATGGGCCAAGGCTTTAATTCTAAGTAATAGGAAAATGAGTCTGACCTGTCTAGGGGGATGAGATGTTTGATGGGAAGGGTAAGAAAGGGGTTGTTCATCCGTGAGTTAACTTTTTAGTATGACGTAGAGAAGGATATTCTGAGACAATTTGCGATTCGGTTTCATTTTTTACTATTTGTGGTTTTTGAGTTATTTAGCTTTTTATTCAGCAGCTCTCCAGTTTGCAATTCCAGCAATTTGGTTGCTAACTAGTGATGGGCGAAACCGCCGCAAAAAAGTTAGTTTTTTTTTCACCGGAGTCTGTTTTTTATGGTCAAAAACTCGTTTCTTGAATTTTTCGCTGTTTCAGCGAATTTTGCGAATTTTGCGAATTTTTCGGTGAACCGAAACGCCTCAAATCCCACCATCACTATTGCTAATGTCCGAATTGATTTGAATAAAAAGCCAGAAAATGTATAGGAGAGGGGCAATAGAAAGTTGAGTAATAAAAAGTAGCAATAACAATACATTTGTAGCCTTACAGAGCATTTCTTTTTAGATGGGGTCAGGGACCCCTATTTGAAAGCTGAAGAAGCTGAATCAGAAGAAGAAGGCAAATAAAAAATGAGTACCAATTGAAAAGTTGCTTAGAATTGTCCATTCTATAACATACTAAAAGTTAAGTTAAAGGTGAACCACTGCTTGAATTGTCTCTGTGTTCCAAGCAGAGCTGCCCCACAAACAGGGGGAAGTGGTTCACCTTTTCTTTAACTTTTAGTATGATGTAGATGTTCATATTCTAAGATCATTTGCCGTTGGTTCTCATTTTTTATTTTTTGTGGTTTTTGAATTATGTAGATTTTGGTCAACAGTTCTACAGTGCGGAATTTCAGCAGCAATTTGGTCTCTAGGGTCCGGTTTACCCTAGTAACCAGGCAGCGGTTTAAATGATAAACAGAAAAAATAACAAATTTGTTGTTTCACAGAGCATTATTTATTTGGTTGCCGGGGTCAGTGACATCCATCTGACAGCTAGAAAGAGGTAGAAGAAGATGAATAATAAAAAAAAATCTATTAGAAAATGAATGCTAAGGTTGCTAAGAACAGCACATTCTATAACATACTTGGTTGTTCATCTTCGAGCTAACTTTTAGGGGCAGATTTATCAAAGGTCGAGGTGAATTTTTGAATGAAAAAAAATTTGAATTTCTAGCTATTTTTTGTGTACTTCGACTAGAGAATAGTCCAGATTCGATTCGACTTTGCAAAAAAATAGAAAATTCGAATATCAAAATTTATCATGTACTGTCTCTTTAAAAATTCAACTGACCATTCGCAATCTAAAACCTGCTGCATTGCTGTTTTAGCCTATGGGGGACCTCCGAGAACCTATTTGGAGTCAATTGGTGGACTTTGAAAAATCAAAGTTTTTTTTGGGAAAACTTTGAATCGAATGCGATATTACTTCTTTACGAACTATCCGAATCCGGGCGAATACAAACCTTTAAGATCGAAAACTGATCTATTGGACCAAAAACAAAACCTTCTACTTAATTTCGTTGGTCTTTTTGAATTCGAATTTAGAAGTTTTTTCAATTCGAAATTTGACCCTTGATATGATGTAGAAAGTGATATTCCGAGACAATTTGCAATTGGTCTTCATGTTTTATTGTTTGTGGTTTTTGTGTTATTTAGCTTTTTATGCAGCAGCTCAACAGTTTGCAATTTTTGCAATCTGGTTGCTATGGTGCAAATTACCCTAGCAACCACAAAAAAATAAAGACACTTGCAACTTGAACATCTACATCATACTAAAAGTAGCTAGAAGAGCTGATTACAAATTTGTCTAGCCCACTAAACATTCTAAAGTTCTGATTGGTCAAGTATTATTCTAGCCCTCTTAATATTCTAATGCTCTGATTGGTTAAAGATTAGTCTTACATTTTAAAAGGGCTTTTGCTCACTGGTGTTTCTCATGTGTTTTCCCTATTGGACCCATTCAGGCGCATGCAAGTGGAATGCAACATGATGCATTCAGGTTGTGTTCAGTGGTGCATGCTCCTGAATTAATACTTCCGATAAGGAGGGATGGGCTGCGTTTCATGCTGGTTGGGGGAGTCTAATTGGATAAGGATTACTCTAGCTCTCTAAATATTCTAATACTCGGATATTGGTTGGTCTAGCCCTGATATTTCTGAATATATTAATATTCTAATTTATTTTTAACCACCAATTAAATTACACCCTGAGTGCACCAACTGAGAAGTGTCCCCAATGTTAGATGAGCCTTTGGGTTGGGTCCTTTGAGGAGCAGTCCTGAAGTTCACCCGTGGGGGGATGTGGGGATCTAAACTATGGTTTAATTGCAGGCATGAATGTGCCTTCCCCAAGATGGCTGTGGTTTACTGTCTGGCACAGTGAGGTCATCATTATGCTGCTGCTCCCATTCCAAAGGGTTAAAGGAACATTAACACCAAAAATGAAGTATTTTAGAGGAATGACAATATAACGTACTGTTGCCCTGCACTGGTAAAACTGGTGTGTTTGTTTCAGAAACATTATTATAGTTTATATAAAGAAGCTGCTGTGTAGCCATGGGGGCAGCCATTTAAGCACAGGACACACAGTAGATAACACATCATTTCTGAAGAATCCCATTGTATACTACAGAGTTTATCTGAAGCAGAAAGAAAGAGGCTGCTCTGATGTTCTTCTGCTTAGGAAAACAATTAGAAACCTTTCTCACATCTTTCCGAAGCAGAAGAACATCAGAGCAGCCTCTTTCTTTCTCCTGACAACTTCCTTGACTACTTGCTGGTCAGACTGGTCAGAAACTGATCAGCAGGTGGCGCTGTTGGGACAAAATTCATTCATATTAACAGCACATGTATCCCTTAATATCTTGGAATAAAAAGAAAATAAATAATAAATGTAAACGACAAAAGTGCTTAGAATAGCACTCTCGTCAATTTTGCATTCACATATTTTAAAGGTTTACTTAACTTTTAAATAGCTATAGTTGTATCTTGAATATCTTAAATTGTTACAAACGTATCTAAGTGCATCTGCTGAGTGTTCTGGGCACTCTGCCAGAAAGACTCTTATTTTAATTAAGTTTCAGAAACGATGTTTGTTTTTCTGGCATCAGTCCAGGAGATCAAAGAGAAACTTGGGACATTTCAGTAAAAAACCCGGGAGTGTGGGCTGAGCTGTCACAATCAGGACTGGACCACAGAAAATGGGATAGTTGGGAGATATGTAACTGGGTAGCAAAATCCTAACTTGTGCAGAGGCCTCTGTGTCATATTCAGCAAGTATAAGTGGAGGCTCAGGTCTGCTGGTACCAAACAGGCACCATTACCAGAACTGTCAACTTTACCCTAAGATTTTCCAGGAGACATGCCTGCGGAACTTATGCCACAGACATACGCAGAACCTCTACTGAGGCCACCGAAAATATACTGCGAATGTGCACTTTGCTCCACTGACCGATGAAATGTTCTGCACATGCACACACTGGATTTTTTGCCTGCAAATCACTGAAAAACAGCAGCAATCATCTAAAACCAGGGGAATGCATCAGATTGAAGGGAGACTGGGGGACAGAGAGAAAATCTGTTAACTCCAGAGAAAATACAAGGCACCAAATTGGGTAACGAAGAGTGCCCGGGACTGTGAGAGGTACTGGGATGGCAGGATTGGTTGATGGGGCACATGGAGCGCTGTGCAGGCTGGCATTGTGTCTGGTCTCCCCTAATGGCGGCTGATTATCCCACCTTTTATTGTTACATTTATGTGTTAAAAAAAATGTTCAATGGATTGTCTTCCATATTGTTAAGAATTGTGTGTTATTATAAAAAAATATATATATATATATATACAGTATATATTATTATTGTCACAGCTGTTGGCGGGTTATTGTTTTTGGTCCTTGCCATTTGGGTATGGCCAGTAGGTTTTTCCCTTTACATGCCCACCGCGGCTGCGTGGCTGGCTTCTGTGGTAACCTGGGCTTGGTACAACACGGCAAGCACAGGGTTATCGTATTTTTGGGCAAATAAGGTTTAAATAAAAGCTGTGGCCGACCTTCACCCACGAAAAGGAAAAATGGAATCTTGTGTTTTATTTAAATGTAAGCTCACAAGTGACTGCCTCCCACTGTCTCAGGGGAGTTGACAGATCTGCATTACACTCACTACTGTGCACAGTTACCTATGGGGTTACAATACTGGTCTGTGTGTGTCGTTGTGCTGCTAAAAACTACTTTAAAGATAAAGTGACACAGTGGGGCTCATTTATTAAAGCAGCGCAGCGCATAAGTGGATGCAAAAGATTGTCTGCACCATCACGAGCGTGATCGCTAATATATTTGCGTGATATTGCGCATAACACAGAGCTTTTGCGATGGTTTTGTTTATGCGCATTGCGCAAAAGATTGGGCATTTATGTCGCAAACGATGGCGTGGCTGTGGGCGTGGCTACAATGCGTTTTCACTGCGGCCGTCGCAGATTTGCGTCTGTATATGTGCAAAACTGCACCCGGGCAACAGCACCACAATTTTTACGACTGCCTCTTCGTGGCGTAATAGTAACGCTCTTCAAAATGCGCATTCCTGCCCAGCTGCGTTAGTATATTCACATTTTTGCGTTTCATGTTGCTTAAAAGAGAATTTTATATATGTGTGCAGAGCCACACTGCTAAACTGGGTTCTGGCAAATACAATGGTGCTGCTGTTGGTGGGGATGTTTGTTAACTCAAAGTTTACTCAAAGATGAACAACCCCTGTAATGTGCATATTAACCACGCCTTCCACCCAACATGTTTATATTGACCAAGGTTCCTTTAAGGGTATCAGGTAGGCTAAACACCTTTGCAACCAAACAAATATTAGCACAGAAACAAATGCAGATGCGTCTAAGTGAACGCAATATGCGCAATATGTGACGCAACTAATTAAAGCAGCGCATTCATACATGAGCACAACTAATCCTTACCTTTGCGGTATCTTCCTGTGCGCACACTTTATTATAAGCACTGCGACAGCTGATACGCAGTTTCACACGTCGCACCTGTCTGTGTCTACATTAGCGCACAAATCGCACTGTTAAGGTATCGTGCGCTACATTATTAAATACTCGCATGCGCTGGGCAAATGTCAGGCCACTGCGCTCTTTTTTGCGCTGCGCTGCGTTAATAAATGAGCCCCAGTGAGTGAGTAAGTTGATTTCCTACAGAAGAATTTGACGGATTTCCAGGATTAATGATATGGAAATGTCTCCCTGTAGAGTGTTCTCTGGAACCATATTTGCCCCTTCCCTCTACAGATCCCTAATTATGTCAGACAGTCAGACTATGCTTTGGTAGTAGTAAAGGCTCTTACACAGGTGCGTTTGTTTGTGCGTTCCCCTGCATTGTGCTAAACGCAGTTTGAGACACAGCATTTTACCTGAGTTTGGCGCACACATGCGTCTGTGTGAGTACAGCCCCACTAACAATAATTCAGTGCATCTACTCCTGCAGCTGAACAGAAGAAAGCACAAACAAACGCCCGTAAGCAACCCAATCTACCACCCAAACAACATTTGCATAATTAGTCCAATTTGGTGAAGGTGCTCCCAAGAGTGGCAATTGGAGGTGGAGACTAGTGATGGGTGATTTTCTCCCAAAAAATTCGCAAACAATTAGTAAAACACGAAAATTGATGCCTGAGTCAATTTTGATGCCGGCGTTAGAGTCAAAGGGCATCTGAATAGTGTTGACGCGTGACGATTTTGATGTGAGCGTCTTTTGGGACGCGCATCCAAAAACTTTTGATGCCGGTGAATTTTTACGGGGGTTTTGCAAATTTATTTGCCGACGGCAAAACGCGGAAATTCACCTCCAATTCGCGTCAGGAGAATTTATTCGCCCATCACTAGTGGCGACTTATCAAAAGTAAAAGTCCTTGTGATAAACAAAGTAGCCATGAATTAATAAAATGTCCATATATATACATACATAGGGTCCATTTGGTATTAGCGTGTCTAGTTTTTTAATCCATATACCGGTACCTTCTTTTTGTAGGCTGCCTCATGTATCACACACCATCCCAATTGCATCTGATTAAATGCCCATGCGGCCTTGGCTTTGTTGGTCAAACAACAAGAGAACCAGGATATAAGAACAACATAAAGGCAACATAAGGAATTTTAAAGGGCCAGCAACATCAAATTTTTTTTTTTTTTTTAAAAATTCATTATTATACATAGAAAAAAAAACCACCAAGACAAATGAAACAATAAAATCTCAAAGCCTTTATTAAGAAATAAGTTACCGAAACTCCACTTCCGCTCCTCTTCAGAAAAGCCGACACGGCGACGATCCATCATGCGGCGCTCGATTTATCCTATAAGGAAGGCAGGGAGGTTAAATCGAGCACCACATGATGGATCGCCCGATCGCTTTCTGAAGAGGAGCAATATGGATGTTTTGTACCCCAAATGGAGACTATATATATATATATATATATATATATATATATATATATATATATATATATATATATATATATATATATATATATAAACCAATTATTGTACAAAAACCGCACACTCAGGTCTTCTCAAGGGTGAAAAAAAGAACATATTTATTACGACGTTTCGGCTTCTGTACTGAAGCCTTTCTCAAGTGGAGAAAGGCATACATCGATGTGTGAACTTGTATATATTCACACGTCCTGAAAGCAGGACTTGTTATTGGTAGGTTGTATGAGTATGCACAGTAGATGGTGACGTCACTAAGGAGATTTGGCGCCTCATTAAGCACTTAAAAGGGGTGGTTTGTTTGTATGTTTTCACTTCCTGAAGACGGCTTGAGTTTAGAGCCGAAACGTCGAAATAAAGATATTCTATTTTTGTACACTTTGAACAAGTCCTGTGAGTGCGGTTCTTTTTGCAGCTCTATATATATATATATATATATATATATATATATATATATATATATATATATAGACATTTTATTAATTCATGGCTACTTTATTTATCACAAAGACTTTTTCTTCTGATAAGTCTCCACCTCCAACTGCTATGAGTCTGCCACTCGTGGAAGCACCTTCACCAAATTGGACTAATTATGCAAATGTTGTGGGGGGTGGTAGATTGGGTTGCTTCAAAGATTTACATTGTTCTGTTCACTGTTACACTTGAGAAAGGGCACCAGTTCAGGCCCGAAATATGTCATGTCAGCTTGTCTAAAATAAATCACACTTTAGTAGTAGTGGTGGGCGAATTTATTCCCCAGGCTATAATTCGCTGTGAATTTCCACGACTGGTGAATAAATTTGCGACATTGTCGTAAAAATTTGCCCAGGGGGTCAAATTTTTTTCTGACGCCGGTGCCAATTCCGACGCCGGAACCAATTCTGGCAGCGATGTCAATTAATAGGCGCCCATTGACTTTAATGCGTGTTGGAATTGCCGCCGCCGTTGGAATTGTCGCCGGCGTCAAATGTTTTTTTCTTCATGAATTCTTCGGTGAAGCAAAACAGAAGAAATTCGTCCATTACTATTTAGCAGTAATCTGCTTGTTTGAGTGCTCTCCTTACTACTACAAGAGAATACATGTAAGAATACATTTAATTCTTTTATGTCAGACCAACCCATCCCCCAATCTATGTTGTCTTCTTACATCACCCTACTACACAAGGAGGGTAAGGATCCTGGCCTCTGTGGTAGCTATAGACCTATAGCCCTTTTGAATTCAGACCTTAAGATCTTTACTAAACTCTTGGCTAACAGATTGGGACCCCTCATGCCCGGACTCATAAACACAGACCAAGTTGGTTTTATATATGGTAGGCAAGCAGGTGATAATACTCGTAGAGCAATTGATTTAATTGATGTTGTGAACAAAACCAAAACACCAACATTATTGCTTAGCCTAGATGCTGAAAAGGCTTTTGATCGCCTCAATTGGGATTTTATGTTTGACCTACTAGAACACATGGGCATGGGGGGCCCCTTTCTTAAAGCTCTTCAGTGTTTATATTCGTTTCCTGCAGCCTCACTTAAATTACCGGAAGCTTCTCATAAACAGATTCCTATCCGCAATGGGACTAGGCAGGGGTGCCCCTTGTCGCCATTGTTGTATGCCTTGAGCATTGAACCTCTAGCCTCGGCCATTAGAAACCATACAGATATAACTGGGCCTGTCATCCAACATCAGGAATTTGTTATCTCCCTATTCGCAGATGACATCCTCCTTACCCTGACTAACCCAGTTGTCTCCTTGCCAAACCTACATAAACTTCTGGTACAATACGGCCAACTTTCAGGATATAAATTAAACATAGATAAAACAGAGGCGCTCCCATTGAATATACCCAGACCGATCAAAGAGGCTTTAGAAGCTTCGTTCCCGTACAAATGGAAAACTCACTCCTTAAAATATTTAGGCGTTCATCTAACTAAAACATATAGTCAATTGTACCAGGTCAACTTTCCCCCATTGATACAAACGATCAAGGCATCTCTCCTTAAGTGGAATTCATATACTATATCATGGTTGGGTCGCATAACAGTGATCAAGATGTCGATTCTTCCCAAGCTCTTGTACCTGTTTGAGACCCTCCCGATAGCGGTTCCCCGTTTAGTTCTTAGAGATCTTCAGACGTCTATCTTTAAGTTTATATGGGGCAAACGCAGACATAGATTAGCAGGCATACTTATGACCACTAGTAAATCACAAGGGGGTCTCTCGGTCCCATCTTTGAGGGCCTACTATGAGGCGTCTCATTTAAGACATATTCCTGGGTGGACCACATATAATCACACGAGTAAATGGGCTTATATAGAGGCGCTATGGATTACTCCAATACATCCTGGCTCTCTTCTCTGGGTCTCAAAGGATAGAAAACTTGGTCCACTCCTCTCTCCAATGTCATTCACTCTGAGGATATGGAAGCTATGCAAGGCAAAATATCGTCTAGCCAATCCCCACTCATTGGTCACTCCTTTTTTAGGAAATGCTGCCTTCCCTCCTGGTCTTTCGATGCACTTTAGAAGCTACTGGGGTGCACTAGATCTATCCAGAACTTATGATTTTTTAAATCCCCTAACTCTCAAGCTACTAACTCTTGAGGAACTTAAGATTAAGTTCTCTATCCCACCAAATAGGATGTATGAATTGGTACAAATACTCTATTTCATCGGCCATGGCCTTCCTCGAGGCACATCATCTCCCTCTCTAACCCAATTTGAGAAGTTATGCTTAAAAGGTCTTCCTAGGAAAGCCCTGATCTCTACTTTATACAATAATATTATGACTATTTCTGCTAGCCCTTTCCCCAAGCATCCTTATATGTTAAAATGGGAAGAAATCACTTCCAATCCTCTCCCTATGGAAGTTTGGTCTGAAATTTGGGAAAATGCAAACAGAAGTGCAACATGTGTCAGACAGAAAGAAAGCATCTATAAATCTTTGTTCTTTTGGTACGACACTCCAGCTAAGCTTAGCCGTATTTTTCCAGGCACTTCCCCGTTGTGTTGGAGAGGTTGTGGTCTTAGAGGAACACAGCAACATATAATGTGGGAGTGCCCCAAATTAACATCACTATGGCACGAAGTAGAGGAGTTACTAACGAATGTTCTTTCTAAAAATGTGCATCTTGACATCTATACTACTTTGGTGGGCAGGCCATTCCCAGATATCACCTTTGCAGAACAAAGACTTACAAATTTTATTCTAACTGCTACCAGATTGGCTATTACATCCCTTTGGAAATCGGCCTCCCCGCCAAAAATAGAGGATGTTATTTATAGGGTGAAAGATATGAGAGAGATGGAATATATGACGGCCAACATTAGGGGTAACAGATATAAATGGGAGAAAGTGTGGTCAAAATGGGATGTGTACACTGTCGGGCTTTCTGAGAATAGGGCCTAAACCTAAATAGCAGACTTTGACCTGCTTGTATAGACACACCCGGTTTTGATTGTTCCTTGGCTTCTTCCTATGCTTCTTCCCATTATTACATAACTTGTCATGCAATCTTCAGTAGATTGTTGGTTAACTGGAGGATATGTAGGAATTGCCTATATTCTACTCCTTCCACTACTTAATGTATGATTTTTTGCTCTAAAGGAAAAATGGATAACTTCTTTTTTTTTTTCTGAATGTAATCTATCTCCTTGAAATATACTGTACTCTTTTGTTTCTGATTGTAATTTATCTCCTTGAAATATACTGTACTGTTATACAGTGTTCATTTTCAATGCATATTGTTTGTATAACTACGATATGTATGCACCTTTATCCAATAAAAATTTTAAGTTATAAAAAAAAAAAAAAAAGAGAATACATGTAAGATGGGCGGTACTCCTCCAAAAGGATAGAAGCATTCTCCATAAAGCATAGGTAGTGCGCTGGAAACAATCCTTTCTACTTAGTCAGACTATGCCTTTATAGGAGACAGAATTTCAACAACGAGAATATGCAAGAACAGCTCAGTGAGCGAGCGAATAACCAGGGGAACAAGCTCCGAGTTTCTTCTTTGTCAAATTTACTGTTTTCAATAAAATTCCAACCCGTGGTCAGCAGATCTTGAGCCGTGGAGACCAGACTGTTAAGCAAGGAACATAATTGGATCTCCAGAAAGGGGGCTCCTGTGGTTCCGTTTGTTTGAGTTCTATTAACTGTCTGGGTGCCGTAGGGCAGCGCAGTAACACAAAAACAACACATTAGGGCTCATTTACTTTCAGAGTTGTGTGAGGCCCACCAGGGCTGCTACCCCCATTGCCTACCTGCTCACCCACCGGCAGCCCCTCCCTCCCATGTACTGGCAAAAAACAGCCGCAACTGGGGCCCTAACGGAGCACAGAGACCAGCCAGAAATTCAACAAATGAATGGCCATTTTTTTCACTTTGAAAAATGACCCCTAAGCTGCGTTCCCCTCTGCATTCTATAGAAATCTTGTTTATGGCTTTCATTATTCTGAACCTAGGGTTAAATGCCTGGTACAAGAGTATGTCAAAATGACTGTGCCAAATAAAGTTCATTTTTAAACACTAAAGTCTGCATTGGTCCACCAGAGCAAACATTTTTTGGGCGAAGTTTATAATGATCCCCACTCACCCCTCTATAAATTTATATTTGCCTGGTGCTTTCTTATCGAGCCCGGCTGTAATAATAACAAGGATAGGAAAAAAAAATCTGCGTCTCCTCCTGTTGCTGTAAATATGGATAACGGCAGCTGTGAGTCAAGGAGAGACAGTCCTTGCAACTCTAATTTAAGTCTGATAGTAAATAGCTCTATACAGAAATAAAGCTCATATTTATGCTCCCTCGATGTAAAATCAGTAAAATCTGTCCTTTAACCTTGACCAGCAATAACGGCTGCTTTTAGTGATCTGCTGTGCCGCCTCTTTGTTATTAAAATCATGGGATGTTGTCCCACAGTTACTGTGCTGTTTAATATCATATACAATTAGTAATGACCATTAGTGATTCTGTGTCAGCATATACACACAACTAGGGGTTGTCCTGGGGTCCTGCTCCACAGACATCACTAAGTCTCCAGCTGTAATAAAACATGATGGGACCATGATGCCACTCAACCCGGCTCATTTATTTTGTAGAGCTACTAAACCAACAGTCACTCTTTCCCCTATGAAAGGGGAGGCTCACCTTTAAGTTACATTTTAGTATGCTATAGAATGGTTAACTCCAAGCAACTCTTCAATTGGTCTTCCTTTTTATTTATTTTTTATATTTTGAATTATTTGCCTTTTTTCTGATTCTTTTCAGATTTGAAATTGGGGTCACTGACTCTACACCTTTATTGTTACTGATACATGTTATTACTCATTTTTCTATTCAGGGGAATCTCCTATTTATATTCCAGTCTTTTATTCAAATGCAATGCATGGCTGCTAGGGTAATTTGTATCCTAGCAACATGGTAACTAATTGCAAATTGTTTCAGAATATCATTCCCTACATGCTACACATACTCACTCACATACTAAAAGTTGATTTAAAGGCGAACAACCCTTTTAATGGCAGGTGATAATGGACTGGGATTATCCCATCTGATTCTACCTGATCCCATGCCTAACAGTGGCAGGTGCAAATATGAAGATGCAAAGTGTGTTGTAGGCAGTGGCCGGCTCTCCTGCAAAAAACCTTGAGAGGGGCCCAGCGCACTCCTATCCCCCATCCTCCTGCCCTGACTCCTCCCGAGACCCTCCCCAACTTTACCTACGACCCGCCCCGATTTGAGTCCCCTTTCTCTCCGGGAAGAGAACACCTGGCAAGTGGCAAGTAGTGGGTTTTCTAATTAGCTATTGAGGAAATAGACCCCACAGTCCGGGCCCTCTTGTTCCTTTGCTCCCCCTGCAACCATGGGGTCTGCTTTCTCTATAGTTACGCCACTGGTTGTCGGAAAAAACATGACCACGTTGCACCTTGCTCCCTTGAGTGAGCTAGTTATTTAGGGTGCACACAGGCTGGTACATCTCCTTAAGCCTTTAACCTGGCTAGACTCAGGCACATTAATTACCCTAAAGGTGTTCCCAAAAACTGCTCAGGTCCAGCACCTGCTCCATCTGCCCAGAGTCAGCTAAGAGATTGATTCCCAATTTACTGAGCCACGTGTGTCTTTAAATCCAAACTGAAAAGTGTCCGAGAAGGAATAATGTTAATAGCGTCTAGTGATGGGCGAATAAATTCGTAAGGCGCAAATTCGCCGTGAATTTCTGCATTTTGCCGCTAGCGAAACTGTTGAGAAAATCCGACACGTCAAAAAAAGGGCGGCAGAATTGTTAGGACAAATTCGCAATCACTTATGGCGTCAAATTTAAACATCTGGAGCAACTCACCCCCCTCCCAAAAAAAATACTTAAAAAATGTAATGTCTAAAAGCAAAAAAACAAACGTGAATTTTAAAAAAAAGTGAGTGAAATTGTTGAAATACAGTTGGTGTATTTCGGTCGCAGAAGTCTATTAAAATCCCATCTGTTTCTCCAGCAGGTAAGTTATAGTAGGGAGTCGGGAGCAGGCCTGGGCGTGAGACCAAAGCCCATAAAGCACGGCACATATCAAGCCTCGGCGGATACTTCCACTCCATGTTCTGTGCACTTTTCTATTTCCTTGACCTTCCATTTTTCAGTTATGCTTTCAATTTGTTGTAAACAAAGCAGATTAATCACAGCCGTTCCGTTGGCGCGTCCCTGTCATCCCGGCGCTAGATAAATGGAGCCAGGTTAAGAGATAGTTGGAAATGAAAGCTGAGGAATTAAAGGCTTCTCTTTGGCACATTATAGTCTGTTATTCCGTGCCGAGTGCCAAATGTATATTAATCCCCTTCTCATGGAATGGATTCTGCCTCCTGACACCAAATCCATTGTTTGCCGGATGAAGTTAGTGTAAAGTTCAACGCTGCTTCCCTGGCATCATTAGGGGGCCCATTTATTAAACTCAAATTTATTTGGTCCAGATTTTAAAGGGGAAAGCTCAAATTTTTCAAGAAAAATAACTAACTTTTAGAGATTTATTATACCCCAAAGCTGATACAAATCCGAACCTGAAAATACTCCATCTCAAACTTGTCGCGGTCATGTAGAAGTCAATGGCGGAGGTCCCTGAAGTTGCTTCTTGACATCGTGATCTGCGATGTATATTCTGATAAAGTCTGTTTTTTCATCTGATAATCCGATAAAGTCGAGTTGTCAGAGCGTCAATCATACAATTCGAATTGACGTTTGATTTTGTCACAGCATTTTCCTCTACGACTTTTTCACAAACAATAATTGATAAATGAGTTCAAGCCATGGATGGAAATTGGTATACTTTGTTTTGATAATAAAATTAGATTAATTAGATTTTTATTAAATTCTCCCCCAATACTAAGGAAGCAGGGATTGGTGTTACCAGAATGGACTTTAGCTCAGAGTAAGAAGGATTTAATTAGTTGGTTCCAGAATGATACAATTGTGTATTCTACCAGAATTTTGCTGGATGTTCATCTGATTCTGTGTAAATCCACAAAAATGGTGTCCAAAACTGTCACATTTTTTTCACCAGCCATGAATTTGCAGCGAAATTCTACATTTCACCATCTGCAAACTTTTTTGCAAAACTGCATCAAAAATGTCGCAGAGACCAAAAATTTGCCCTAAGAAAAAACGCCCATTTACTTTAATGCATTCGGACAAAAAGTCACCCTAAGAAAAAACATTCGATCATAAAAAGTGCCCAAAACCTATCTACAATGTCCCCATAGGCTAACATTCAATTAGGTAGCTTTTATTTGGCGAAGTATTTTTTAAAGAGAAAGTAGTAGGATTATCGAATGGTTGAATGATTTTTACTTCGAATCTTTCGTTTCGACCGAATTCGATCCAATTTGACCAATTCGATGGTCGAAGTACCCAAAAAATTACTTCGAAATTCGAATATTTTTGGATTCGAACTATTCACTCGAGGTTAGTAAGTCCCCTAAGTCTGTCAGTCTTTATTATACCATATGTGCCGTACAGTATGTTGTCTACAGAATCCCTCTGCACATACACTATATATATATATATATATATATATATATATCAGACTATAACAATCACAATCGGCTTCCTAAATCCAGAACAAGTGCTAAGCTCCCTGGTCATGCTCTGTTTCCGCCTGTAGCAGCTGCATTTGGCCTCGGAAGGAGCCCTCAGCTACTCAGATAGGGCACAGTCGTCACCGAGGTTTTGGACGCAACAGTTCAGGGAATAGACAAAAGCCTAGTCAGACAGGCAGTGGTCGGTTCAGCAGAGTTCAAGCAAGGTCAATCAGGCCGGGGTCGGTACAAACAGCGTACAAGGATAGTCAGGCAGACAAAGGTCAATACTGGTAGAGTTCAGAATAGTCAGGCAGGCAAGGGTCAAAACAGGAATCAAACAGGACAGAAATGGCACCCAGGCTACTAACTAGTGAGACCTAACAACGGGCAATGAGTTTGAGTTCAAAGCCCCTTTAAATATTCAAACTGCGCGCCACTCAGAGTGATGACGTCACGTGCCGCCAGCGTAAACCTGGAAGCAAGAGGTCGGGCGTCCCATAATGGAACTGGCACTTAAAGGAAGAGAACTAGGGCTACGGCCATCCCCGCTATGTTACACAGACTCAGTGCTTTGCAGTGTGTAGAGGCTGATGTTTGTGTGACAAAACCCATGTACATGAATTAAGTTAAACGGTTAAATCTACACCACCATTATGCAACTTTACCTTTAGCAATGGAAACAGAATGCAAAGCCTCAATAAATGCCTTCTGGGAATTCCTCATCCCTATAGTAATCCATCTCTCTGGGTCACTACCACAAGACTCCAAAACAAAGCATTTCTCCAACTCCCAACGGGCCGCTCGCTGTATTCTGAAAATCAATTCACTGTGACACTTCATTTCTTATTTTGATTCTTGAGAATCTTTCCACAGAATCAATCAATATGACTTCAACCTATTGGTTATACATCTGCATACTAATAAGGAGTCAATAAGAGCAAATCTACAGTAAATAGCTTACATTTAGAAACTAGCTCAGCTTTTACATCAATTTAAAATGAATAGAGAAATATTGATTAGTTTTCTATTCTATAATATGGTTTGGTAGCACTAGAGTTCCCTGTATAACCCTGTATATAGCATGCAGCCTTGTGCCTTTATATGGTCACAGAACCCCTCCGTGACTTCTAATATCCTTATCATTTACAGTAGGGGGTACATTATCCCTTATAATACATGAGTGATACTCAGAGTTCCCTGTATAACTCAGCCTGCAGCCTTGTGCCTTTATATGGTCACAGAACCCCTCCGTGACTTCTAATATCCTTATAATTGACAGTAGGGGATACATTATCCCTTATAATACATGCGTGATACTCAGAGTTCCCTGTATAACTCAGCATGCAGCCTTGTGCCTTTATATGGTCACAGAACCCCTCAGTGACTTCTAATATCCTTATCATTTATAGTAGGGGGTACATTATCCCTTATAATACATGAGTGATACTCAGAGTTCCCTGTATAACTCAGCCTGCAGCCTTGTGCCTTTATATGGTCACAGAACCCCTCAGTGACTTCTAATATCCTTATCATTTACAGTAGGGGGTACATTATCCCTTATAATACATGAGTGATACTGAGTTCTCTGTATAACTCAACCTGCAGCCTTGTGCCTTTATATGGTCACAGAACCCCTCAATGATGTCTAATATCCTTATCATTTACAGTAGGGGGTACATTATCCCTTATAATACATGAGTGATACTAAAGAGTTCCCTGTATAACTCAGCCTGCAGCCTTGTGCCTTTATATGGTCACAGAACCCCTCAGTGACTTCTAATATCCTTATCATTTACAGTAGGGGGTACATTACCCCTTAAACCATATGTTCGTTTGTACTTTTATAAGGGGTGGATCAGTGATTATACGAAGTTATAACAGTACATATTGTTAAATTAGAATATTTACAAGCCTAATGTTATCATGAAATCCTTGAGTTACATTCATTGAATGCATTTGTACATGCAAATTTCAAATATTGAATCCCTCATGATTTAATTAAGTTGGGGTTAAGGTAAAATATGATTTTCTTTCTCACTAAACTATTTGTTAAATACTTTGCCTGTCAGTATTATATACAGTACTTCCACAATGTGTACTTAACACAATGAACATTCTTTAGAACTGTTTGTGTAAAATATAATAGGAAGGGTGAATAATGCCTAACATAGTGTAAGGGTAGAAATATATGCAGATGATTACTCTACAAATGTATTGATAGAGCTGCTACACCTGGCTGAGTCAGACTGGGCCCTTTTAGCTCATAACAAGGTTACAGATATATATAGAAACATTGGGGTAACAGTCACCCTGCTATAATTCTAGGGGTACCCAGGGTACAAATAAGCACTCACCCCAAATCTCCCCCTAACTGGCCTTCAGGCTGGGCCCCCTTAGCTCATAACAAGGTTACAGATATATAGAAACATTGGGGTAACAGTCACCCTGCTATAGTTCCAGGGGTACCCAGGGTACAAATAAGCACTCACCCCAAATCTCCCCCTAACTGACCTTCAGACTGGGCCCCCTTAGCTCATAACAAAGTTACAGATATATAGAAACATTGGGGTAACAGTCAACCTGCTATAGTTCCAGGGGTACCCAGGGCCCAAATAAACACTCACCCCAAATCTCCCCCTAACTGACCTTCAGGCTGGGTCCCCTTAGCTCATAACAAGTAATGATCGGAGTTGTGTAATCAATTATCCAGAATCACTGGGACCAGGAGATTTCTGGATAGGGAGTCTTTCTGTAATGCAGTGTTGCATGTTTCATGTCAAATGTACATAAATCACATCTCAATAAAAAACAAATGCTCACTCACTCACACACACCTATTAACACAAAAAGGCCAATTCATTCAAACTACAAAGTTCTGCACAAAGCAAAAAAAAAAAAGAAAGAAAGAAATGACAATAAAATTGTAGGAGAAATGGAGCCACGGGGAGTTAATCGCTGCAGGATACTGATTAATTATCACACTTGAACACATTTATTTTATAATATTTCTGTTATTGATTGTGTTGCTGTTTGCTGTATAAGCTTGTCACAAAAACAGCCCTGTTATAAAAGGTTTTGCATCGGAACCTGCCAGGTTGGCAGAAATAATGGCTTTTTTATTCATAGACCTTCTTTTTCTCTTATTTGGATACAATTTATTTTTTCCCACTACAAATGGTTTCCTTTTCTTACTCCTCTCTGCTGTGCCATAAACAGAATTTAAGCAATTTAAGATTTTCAGTAGAGAAATAAATCCCACCTTGTGCATATCCACCCCAAAGAGTTATATTGTAAGATATAGTCAAAGCACTCCCCGGTTGGGCTTATTTCCTTTAAAACAACTTTGTAATAATGGCAGAACTGTAGTTTTATAACTACAGCCGAACAGGAGCCAAATAAAAGTGAGGAGCTTAAATGTCATGTAACTTCTTGTCCCTCAGAACTTGACTGGTGCTGGTTAGTGACGGGTGAATCTCTTCCATTTCGCCCAAAAATTTGCTATTCATCCGCAAAATTCGCGAAACGGCGGAAAATTTGCGAAAAATCGTGAAATCGAAAAGTTCACGGAAAAATAGTGAAATTCTAACGTTTTCACGAAAAAATTGTGAAATTCGAAAGTTTTCACAAAAAAATCGAGCAATTTGAACGGTTTCACTAAAAATCGAGCAATTCGAACCTTTTCACAAAAAAAGCAAGCAATTCGAACGTTTTCACGAAAAAAAAGTGAAAATCTGAAATTGACGCTGAATGTATTCGCTGGTGGCGAAACGTGGGAATTTGCCGCAAATTCGTGCCAGGCAAATTTATTTGCCCATCACTAGTGCTGGTGGCTCTACCAAACTCAGTGAGGTCTGGTCCACCATAGAGTCTTACAAAACTTGAGTTCTTATCAGAGCTCTCTGTGAATCTTTAAAGGAGAAGGAAAGCTACGGAGGCATTTTATTGCCAATAGATTAGCTGCAATAGTGCAAGCTAGAATACTATATTTATTCTGTAGAATGTTTTACCATACCTGAGTAAAAAGCTCTAGAAACTCTCTGTTTGTTTAGGATAGGAGCTGCAGTATTAATGTGGTGTGACATCATTTCCTGCCTGAGTCTCTCCCTGCTCTGGGCTCAGATTACAGTAGAGAAGGGAGGGGTGGGGGGAGAGGAGCAAACTGAGCATGCTCTTGCCCAGGGCAATGAGGTTTAAGCTGAAGGCAGGAAGTCTGATACAGAAGCCCATGAGTACACAATAGAAGGAAAGAAATGCAGTGTTTCTTTTGACAAGGGACTCAGAGCAACATTACTTTGGGGGTTTACTGGTATATTTAGATGGACCTTTCTGATAAGGCTTACTTAGTTTTAACCTTTCCTTCTCCTATCATTAGTGAGGGCACTGATGGAGAAGACACCAGTAGTGATGGGCGAATTTGTCTCGAACAATTCAGAAAGGGCGAAAAAATTTACGAAACGCATTGAAATCAATGGGCAGCAAAATTATTTTGACACACGTCAATTTAGACAACTGTGACATTTCTGACGTGCGCCCAAATACACGTCGGATTTTTCTACGCCGAATTTTCTCCGACAACGAAATGCGGAAATTTGCCGCAAATTTGCACCTGACAAATTTATTCGCCCATCGTTAGACACTAGTGATTCATTTTTGACTTTGTGCTCAAAGAACAATAATTCCAACACGAGTCTGGGGGGATTATTTATCAAAATCTGAAAATTTCTGATAATTTTCGGTAAAATAGTCTGACTAAATCCACAAGGATTTTTTCATCTTTTTTATCAATACATTTTTCTGAAAATTTCCTGTGCTGGAAAAAATGTAATAAAATTCAAATGATACAAATTTTTCGGATTTGAAAACTCATATTATAGGCCAAAAAAACACAAAATCTTCGGATTATTGCACAAAACCCATCGCAGATCTTCTGGACTTCTCCCATTGACTTCTATATGAACTCGTCAGGTCTGAGTTGGAGTATTTTTTAATTTGGAATTTTAACACCCTTGGGGTTTAATAATTCCAAATAATTTGAGTTTTTTTCCCACTAAAAATTCGGATTTTATAGTAAAAAAAACCTCAATTTTTTGTACATCTGAACAACCATTGTCTCGTTTAACAAGGCTCCTATCTATATTATCTATAATACGAAAATTACAATCAGCTCCAAGTGTTTTAACTTTAAGATTAGAATTCAGATCATGAAAGTAATTTCAGCCGATGCCCAGTGAAGCCTTATAAAGTGCGCCGCGCTCATTGTGTCGCCAAAGAGAAATAATGTTGAATGAGATTTTATGGTTGGAGGAAAATCATTAGCAAATTGCCTTAAACTACCTCTTAAAAGCTCCCTCTTCCTCTTGTTGTGAATATCTTGCACACCTTGTACAGAACACAAGAATTGGACCATGTAATTTGCAGCTTTGATAGAATTGCTGCCCAAAAGGGAAAAAAAGTTTAATTTAAGGCGCAAAAAAGAAAAAAAGATATCTTTATCCTAGTTTTTACATCTTGTCCTTATTCTGTTTTTAAAATTTAGTCTGATAGATAAAAGAGAATTTAAAAAACAAATAAAAAATAATTCAAGTCTGCAAAAAAGAAAAAAAATGACTATTCTGCGCTTTAGTAGCACTCAACTTTGCTACTGCTCATCTCTTGTGCCTATGGGTACTGGTGTGTAACATTCAGAGACCATTAGTTTGGAACCCCTTATTATTCCAGTACATTGGTAAATGAGCCCTACTCTCATAGGCCCTTTTATCAACATTCTGATTTTAGTGGTTTTAGAGATTTTAGAAAATTCTCTAAAACCACAAACACTGAGGGGCCCATTTACTTAGCTCGAGTGAAGGAATAGAATAAAAAAACGTCAAATTTCGAATGTTTTTTTTGGTTACTTCGACCATCGAATGGGCTACTTCGACTTTCGACTACGACTTCGACTTCGAATCGAACGTTTCGAAGTAAAAATCGTTCGCCTATTCGACCATTTGATAGTTGAAGTACTGTCTCTTTAAATAAAAACTTTGACCCCTTAGTTCGCCACCTAAAACCTACCGAAGTCAATGTTAGCCTATGGGGAAGGTCCCCATAGGCTTAGCAATCTTTTTTTTGTCAAAGAAAAATCGTTCGATCGATGGATTAAAATCCTTTGAATCGAACGATTTGAAGGATTTAATCGTTCGATCGAACGATTTTTCGTTCGAACGCACGATCAAACGAATTGTGGTAAATCATTCGACTTCGATATTCGAAGTCGAAGGATTTAACTTCGACAGTCGAATATCGAGGGTTAATTGACCCTCGATATTCGACCATAAGTAAATTTTTAAATCTTCCTGCAAATACAAATGAAAAACATTGGAAAAACCCCTAAAAACTTGAATTACAGAAAGATTTTACAGTTGGTAAATGACAAATCCCATTCACTTTTAAATGACCTCGACAGCTTTTTTGTGGATTAGTGTTTTCGTTTGAGAAATTACGAACTTTCTTTTCGTGGTTTAGAACAATTTGTATAATACATCATTTTAGAGCTAAAAAATAAGATTTGTGAAAACGAACAAAATATTCATTTTAGTAAATCAGCCCCTTATTGAGTGATGACTGTTTTTGTGATTGTATAATTAGAAGTGTAAACCAATGGGTCTGATTGCCATAGATATGAATGGAACAATGTCATGTTATTAGGCTCTTCACAGAAAAATGAAAGGCAGGTTCAAATCTTTGGCACATTAAATATATTATGTGAAGTATTAAACTATGTGGCTTTACATTGTACAAACCAGGTTAAGGGATTTACTTATATGTTATCTAGTGTTCTGCTGTGTGAGTAACTGATCATCTCCTTTTGCAGGGCTTGCTGTGTCCTATTCCTCCAATAGAGAGTCAGCTCAATTGACCAGGCCTGGAGCTGAGAAGCGCCATCATTCAGGTAACTGGAATCATTGGTCATTTTGGTAAGCTGCAATAGATGATCCTTAGAAACAAAAATTGGAAAAAAGTTTATCGTTTTTAATGTTAGTATACAGTATTTTCAAAAGATTTTTTGAATAAAATATGAAGAATGAAAATTCAGATCTGAGTTTCTTTCTTCATTTTCTCTTTGGTAATTTTTCTGCTAGAGCAGGAATCCCTAACCTTTTTTAGCCGAGAGCCACATTTAATTGTAAAAGAAGCTGGAGAGCAACATAACCAGGCAAAAGTTCTTGGGGGTGCCAGATATGCTGTGATTGGCTATTTGGTAGCCCCTATGTGGCCCCTACAGGAGACTCTGTTTGGCAGTACCCTTGATTTTTATACAACCAAAACTTGCCTCCAAGCCTGGAATTCAAAAATTAGCACCTGCTTTAAGGCCACTGGGAGCAACATGTTATTCACAAGCCACTTGTTGGGGATCACTGTGCTAAAGGAACAATGACAGGCAAAGTGCTGTGGGTTTAAGAAATGAACCTTAGAAGCAAGTGAGGGAGAGGGGCTGTGTGTGAGGATAAGAGATGTTTAAGATTGTGTATATGTGTGTGTGGAAAGTGGTATTAAATGTACAACTGTGACTGATGGGTAAAAGTGAGGGGCGAATTTCTCCCGAAAAAATCGTGAAATTCGAAAGTTTTTACAAAAAAGTCGCATGACGTTTGTCATGAAGAAATCGTGAAATTCGTACGTTTTCACACAAAAATCGGGAAATTCAAAGTTTCACAAAAAAACGTGAAAATCAGAAAATGAGGCCGGCGAATTTTCACCGGTGAATTTTCCTAGGAGATTTGCGAATTTATTTGCCGGTGGCGAAACGCGGAAATTCACATTAAATTAGTGCCAGGAGAATTTATTCGCCCATCACTAATGGCTAAGTGTAAGGACTCCCCCTGGTGATCTAGTGGGCAGTGGGGTCCACTGCCGCTCCTTCAGCATGGACGCCCGCCGCGCTCCCTCCTTCTCCTCCTGTGCCAGTCTCCTCTATTCCACGCGTGGCGCGCACTTCCGGGTTTTTATAGGCGCATTCACGCTGGCATGTGACAGCAGCGCGCAATGGCGCGAAATTCAAACGCTATTTAAGGGAGATTCAGTTTTCAACACATTGAACGTTGTTAGGTTCAATTAGCTTGTTACTGGGTGGTTTTTCCCTTGTGAATCCTGCCTGTTATACTGTGTTTTGACCCTTGCCTGCTTGCTTTACTACGCTGACCTCTCCAATCCTGATCCTGCCTGTTTGTTACTACTCTGACTTCTCCAATCCTGATCCTGCCTGCTTGTGACTACTCTGACCTTTCCAATCCGACCTTTGCCTGTCCACTGACTATTCTACGTTCTCCTATCCTGATTCCGGACTGTCTGAAGATTCTCTGCTTGTGCTGGCCCGGCCTGCCTGTTCCTGGTGGTGTTCTTCCTTTCAGTATCCTGGTGAGACAATCGTGCCCCTTTGCTTGTCCAGAACCGTTAGCTTTGCTCCTAGCTCCGTTAGCCGAGGGCTCCTCCCAAGGTGAAAGGCGGCGGTTATAGGCAGAAGTGAGAGCCGTGACCAGGGAGCTAAGCTTGGGTTCTGGATATAGGGTGCTGAACACTGTGACACTAAGGATCTGCTGCCTCCCTTTTTCTTTAACCCCCCAAACAATACCATCTAGCCCCAATGGTTGTAAACTAACGGAACTGAGACAGGAGTGTGAAGTGAAGGTCAGCTATAGCGTTATTTAAGTAACCCAATCCTTGCCAAAACCAATAACGTTTACATTCTAATAACAAACGTACCATTTGTACTTGAGATTTTTTATCTCACCCCAATGCTGGTCATTGTGTGTGCAATGGGCATGAGTGATCTTCCTGATATAATAACCAAATACCGGCAAGGATCACTTAACCCCCCCCCCCAGCTGTGACAACATGAAAATTACTGTAAACGGCACTTACCAAAAACTATTTTTTTTTAAAATTAGAAATCTATTCTTGGGTGGGATGAGGGTTGTTCCTCATACTGTGCTGCCCGGCATGAGTAGTGGAGAGGGGAGTAAGTGACGTCCTCCTAGCACTCGGCGGGAGCGCAGCAGCGCAATGACATCAGACGCTGGGCGGCAAGAGGAAGTGAGACATCAGCAGTGTAGGACTGGCCCACAGGGATACCAGGAAAAGTCCCGGTGGGCCCAGGTGTCAGTGGGCCCTTATTCTGCTAAACATTTAGCCTATTAGCCTACATGGCCATTCCCTATTTCTATGAGAACTAAGAGGCTAAATAGGTGGAATAATAGATTATAGTATGTAAAGAAAAGAGACTAGGAGAATAGAGGTTGAGTGAGGAGAGGAAGAATAATAGTATTGAGAGTGGGCCCCTGGCCTAAGGTTTTTGGGTGGGCCCCTGGTGTCCCAGTCCAACACTGGGTCCCAGCGCTGGCTCGGATCCCCTCCGCACTCCCCTGTGCTCTTACTAAGCGATTCACTGCTGCTCAGACTTGCTTCATTGTTTGTGCATTGCTTCCAGCTCAGCAGAGACATTTCTGGGTTTTGAACCTGATATAAATGTGTCTTTGGACCTGCCAGTGTGTTTCCCCCCAGGTCTGTGTTTGTGCAGTTTATGCAAACCAAAAATTATTTAAGCACCAATGGAATAACTCACCAAAGTATATGGGTGGCCAAAGTGCTCCTGCCCCAGGCCCTCAGGTCAAGGGAGCAGACAATCCATATGCAAACAAATGTTGGTGCAAGGCACTCTGGAGGTCACGCATAGATCAGACTGATAATAATTAGATAAAATAGAAAACTTGCCTGACGCGTTTCGTGTCACTGGGACACTTAGTCATAGGCTTGAACACTAAGGCTAAGGCCACACTAGGCGATAGCGCCGCGATTTGACTCGCGGCGACTTTTCGCCGCGACTTTTAAGCCGCAATCGCTGTGGAAACTTTTGCGCTGGCGTCTATGGGGAATCGCCAGCGTAAAAACACACGCGGCGATCTTTTTTCTATTGTCGCTCGAAATCGCCTCGCGATTTCGAGCGACAATAGAAAAAAGATCGCCGCGTGTGTTTTTACGCTGGCGATTTTACGCGATTCCCCATAGACGCCAGCGCAAAAGTTTCCCCAGCGATTGCAGCTTAAAAGTCGCGGCGAAAAGTCGCCGCGAGTCAAATCGCGGCGCTATCGCCTAGTGTGGCCTTAGCCTAACACACATGGGTTGATATTTAAAGGCCCAAAGACCAATCAGAAAAAAGGGGGAGGGAAAACACACAACAAAATGTATTTGCAATTTAAAGGGCTCACATACCCTTTACAGAATAAAGCACATATCAAGGACATACAAACGTATAAATAAAAAAATACAAAAAATAGAAAACATATTAATGCATCATAAAATCAAAGCATAGTTCTAAGAGAGATTATACAAAACATTGTAGAATAAACCATTTTTTGAATATAATACATCAATAGAAAGATATAGTAAAAAACTCATGTGTATATGTCCATATGTTGTAAAAATAGTATTTCGTAATATAAATATATAAATATGTGAATATATAAAAATATGAATATAAACATAGATCCAGGAAATAAATATGTAGAAAAATAGAAGTACACGAGTCACCAAACCTCGTTCTTCATTAGCATGTAGGTTTTTATAGGGTTATTATTCATTTATTTCTCATAGGAATGTATTATTTTTAGTGATGGGCGAATTTGGTTCGCCGAAAAATTAGCGAATTTCGCATGAAATTTCCGAAACGGCGAAAAATTCGTGAAACGGCGCCAGCGTCTCATTTTTGACGCCGGCACCCGTTTTTGATGGCGGCGCCCGTTTTTTTGACGCCGGCACCCGTTTTTGACGCCGGCGTCCGTTTTTTCGCGGGCGTTTCGCGAATTTATTCGCTTTCGGCGAATCGCGCAAATTCGCCGCGAATTAGCGCCTGCCGAATAAATGCGCCCATCACTAATTATTTTTCTAAAAGATGAATATAATGCATATCGTGCAAGAAACAAGATGGCAATGGAAATCTATGCAGTTTATCCCATGAGCCAATAATAAAAATGAAACCCAATTCTATGGCATAACTAGATATTACTGGGCCCCATAGTCAATTATTTTACAGGCCCCAAAAACGTTTAGAGGTTGTTTTACCAGTATTTGTATATGATCTAGGGCAGGGATCCCCAACCTTTAGAACTCGTGAGCAACATTCAGAAGTAAAAGAAGTTGGGGAGCAACACAAGCATGAAAAATGTTCTTGGGGTGCCAAATAAGGGCTGTGATTGGCCATTTTGTAGCCCCTATGTGGATTGTCAACCTACATTGAGGCTCTGTTTGGCAGTGCACCTGGTTTTTATACAACCAAAACTTGCCTCCAAGCCTGGAATTCAAAAATAAGCTCCTGCTTTGAGGCCACTGGGAGCAACATCCAAGGGGTCGGAGAGCAACATGTTGCTCACGAGCTACTGGTTGGGGATCACTGATCTAGAGCCTCATGGGGTCCCTGTACCTCCCGGGCCCCTGCAGCCACAGGGTCTGCTTCCTCTGTAGTTACGCCCCTGTCTGTGTTCCTCACTGACTAAGGGTAACTGAGGTGAAACTGAAAATAAGAAGAAAAGTATCAGGACTTGTGCACTTATGGTTCTCATTAACTATAATAAGTGCCTAGTCCAGCAATAATGTCCAATACGGAGTAGATTGAATTCCCTCCCTATCATCGCGGGTTATAATTGTGTATAAAACTGAAACCCAACAGCCACTGTTCAGAATCCTGCTGCAAACTCCCTCTCCTAATTAATCACTATTGATACTGTATATAGAGAACCATGACAAATAACCAGCTTACTATGGGGCAGATTTACTAAAGGGCGAAGTGACTAACATTAGCGAAAATTCGCCAACGTGATGTCATTTTGTTACTTTGCTGTTTTACTAATGGGCGCAGGTGTAACATTGCTAGCGAAGGAGATAGACTCTAGCAGTAATTCGTTCCCTTACACCTGGCGAAGTTGTGCTCTGGCAAATGGACGTAACTACGCAAATTCCCTAAGATGCGGATTTTGCTGAACGTTACCTCTTGCGCCAGACTTGCCTTCACCACCTCAGACCAGGCGAAGTGCAATAGAGTAGATAGGAGTTCCTCAAAAAATAGTTGAAAATGTTTCTAAGTCCCAAAAAACGCTGTCGACTTTTCATTTTTCAGGGTGAGCCGCTGCAAAAGAGTGTACAATTTTTTTCTGGGGTACCTGGCTTCCCCCCTACATTTCCTAACATATGGCACATAAACTATACACTGGGCTCATGTGTAGGGCAATTTAACAACTTTATTTTATTTTATTAAGGTTCCCTGGGCTTGTGAAGTGTAATGTATTTGCTGCAACATATACGTCCATTCAACTTTAACTTCCGGTCGTATGCAAATTAGCCAACGCTAACGCAACTTTGTTTCGCTTGCCGCAGTAACACTAGCGCTACTTTGTCAGCGTTTGTCGCCCTGGACGCAACTTTGGATTTTAGTGAATCAGAGTTGTCTTGCCAAATTTATGCCTGGCGAAGTGTTGTGATGTGAGCAAAGCCGTCGCTGGTGAATTTTGGGAGATTAGTGAATTTGCCCCTATAAATCTATCATGCACTAAAGCTGGGGGTCAGTTTGAAAGGAATGGGGGATTTTGGGCTAATTTCAAAATAAGAGAGATTTCTAGGAAAATCCCAGATTCACATCAATGATATAAAATCTTTAGACAATGTTTAGCTTCATGAGATTTAAATTGCATTGACTGATTATCAACGTGGGACATAATTGTGTATAATTGTGTATAAAGACTAAACATACTGGAGATGCATTACTGGAGGTAAATGCATTTCAGAACAAGAGGGGGTGGAAGAAAATGGTAAAAAACAGGAAAAACTTAATTTCCTGCAAAGGGTTCTAGATAAACAGCATTGCTCACCAGTGGGCTGTAGAGAATGTACATAACATTACTAATGAACAGATTTATAAAGGGTCGAATGCTAATTTTCTAAATTCTAAATTTTTTATTCATTTTAGTGTACTTCGACTAGGGAATAGCCCAAATTCGAATTGAATTTGAAAAAAAAATCAAAAATTCGAAATTTATCATGTGTTGTCTCTTTAAAAATTCAACTTCGACTATTCGCCTTCTAAAACCTGCTGAATTGCTGTTTAATCCTATTGGGGACCTCATTTGGTGGACTTTGAAAATCAAAGGGTTTTTTTTTTTTTTGAAAATACTGAGATTGAATTTGATCGAATATGCTCCGAAGTCAAATCGAACGATCGAATACAGCCTATTCACCCAAAGTTAAAAAATTTGATTTTTTTTTCCAATAAATTTCGGTTGGTCAATTTTTTTATTCGAATTTCGAGTTAATGGGAGTTTAAAAAAACTCCCATCACCTCGAGATTCAAACCTTGATAAATCTGCCCCTAAATGTTAAATAGGTGGTTCACCTTTAATTTTTATTTTTTTTTTTTGACACCGGCGAATTTTCGCCGCAAATTCGCGCCTGGCGAATAAATTCGCCCATCACTATTCACTGGCGAAAATTCACCCTTTACTGAATTTGCCCCTAAGACTCGGTTCCACTATTTATGGGTTTACTCCGGGTTCCCCACCATACGGGCTCCCACTTCAATTCAGTGTCCAATCGTTACAGGGAGTCACTGACCCCATCAAAGAAAACAAACGCTCTGTAAGGCTACAAATTTATTGTTAAGGCTACTTTTTGTTACTCATCTTTCTATTCATATTCCAGTTGTTAGGGTAATTTGGAGCCTAGCAACCAGACTGCTGAAATTGCAAACGTGAGAGCTGCTGAATAAAAAGCTAAATAACTCAAAAACCACAAATAATAAAAAATGAAAACCAATAGCAAATTGTCTCTGATTATCCTTCTCTACATCATACTAAAAGTGAACTGAAAGATGTGCCCACCTAAAATCCTCCATGTATATTTCTGAGCATTTTTTTCCAGTTACATATTCTTGCTCTCTCTATGCTGTCCCTAAGGAGAATGGAAATATTTATTTTCCATATTAGAATATTCTGGTCTTTCAGTAGCTCAGTGCTGTTCCTTTTCATTTCATTCACTGAAGAGACAGACAGTGCCATTAAAAAGCTTCAAAAGTATTTATTTATTTATTTTTTTGCCTTGTTTTCCAGTCTAACGATAATGATAAGAGAACTTGTATTTCATCTTCGTTAATGCTTCTCTTTAGACAATCAACACCCACATGTTTAATTATGCTGCACTGTGATAATAATTTTTTGAGACCCTATAATTTTTTTCTCTTCTCCTTTGTCGCCACAGCTAAATTACTTTAATTGCCCTGCTGCTAATATATTGAGATAGTGGTGTTTATGTTTATTAGAGAGTTACTGTCGCTTCTCTGTCTCTTTTAGCTAAAACACAACGGGGGTTATTTATCAACTCTGGGCAAATTTGCCCATGGGCAGTTACCCAAGATAACCAATCAGATTGTTGCATTCATTGTTCTGCTTGCAGCTGGCTTTAAAAAGCTAATCACTGATTGGTTGCTATGGGTAATTGCCCATGGGCAAATTTGCCCAGTGTTGATAAATGAGCCCCAATGTATGAGTTATGTTTGTACATGGGGGGGTGTTGGTATTCAGAAAACAAGGTATATAATACAGGTATGGGACCTGTTATGCAGAATGCTCGGGACCAGGGGTTATGCAGATAAGATATTTAATACATGTATCGGATCTGTTATCCAGAATGCTCGGGACCAGGGGTTTTGTGGATAATGAATCTTTCCATAATGCATCTTCATACCTTAAGGGCTTTAGCACACGGGCAGATTTAGTCGCCTGACGACTTATCATCTACTTCTGTGTGGTCGACAATCTCCCCGAACTGCCTTCCACCTGCTATAATGAGAAAACGCCAATGCAATGCACTCGCGGCGATTCGATTTCCAAAGTCGCACGAAGTTTCCTCATGAGGCAACTTCGGGTGACTTCGGAAACCGACTAAATCTCCCCGAATCTGCCCGTGTGCCAGATCCCTAAGTCTATTTGACTTAGGGAAACCTGTTATCTAGAAAGCTCTGAATTATGGAAAGGCCATCTCCTATTTTATCCAAATGATCCAAATTTTCAATAACGATTCCCTTTTTCTCTGTGATAATAAAAACAGTAGCTTGTACTTGATCCCAACTAAGATATAAATAATCCTTATTGGAAACAAAACCAGCCTATTGGGTTTACTTAATGTTTACATTATATTTTAGTAGACTTAAGGTGGGGTGATCCAAATTACGGAAAGATCCATTATCCGGAAAACCCCAGGTACCGAGCATTCTAGATAACAGGTCCCATACACGTACAGAGAAAAAGGAAATCATTTTTAAAAATTTGGATTGTTTGAATAAAATGGAGTCTATGGGAGACGGCCTGGTGGTCTAGTGGGCGGCGGGGTTGCGTGCCGCGTCTCCAGCGGGGACACCGCATGCTGCTTTGTTCCTCCTGTGCCGGCTTCCCTATGGCATGCACAGCGCACACTCTTCCGGGTTTTAGGCGCCGGCGTGATGACGTCATCGCGTAACGGCACGAAATTTAACTATTTAAACTATTTAAAGGGATCTCAGTAATTGTAACATTGCCCATTGTTAGGTTCAATTAGTTTGTTTCTGGTGCTATTCTTAAGTGATTCCTTTTGATCCTCTGGTTATTGACCCTTGCCTTGCCTGACTTTTCTGAACTCTGTTTCCTGACCCTTGCCTGCCTGTTTATTCAGACCTCTCTAAGCTGATCCTTGCCTGTCTGACTATTCTACACTCTCCTATCCTGATTCTGGCCTGTCTGACTATTCTACGCTCTCCAATCCTGATTCTGGCCTGTCTGACTATTCTACGCTCTCCAATCCTGATTCTGGCCTGTCTAACTATTCTACGCTCTCCAATCCTGATTCTGGCCTGTCTGACTATTCTACGCTCTCCAATCCTGATTCTGGCCTGTCTGACTATTCTACGCTCTCCAATCCTGATTCTGGCCTGTCTGACTATTCTACGCTCTCCAATCCTGATTCTGGCCTGTCTGACTATTCTACGCTCTCCAATCCTGATTCTGGTCTGTCTGACTATTCTACGCTCTCCAATCCTGATTCTGGCCTGTCTGACTATTCTACTCTGCTTGTGCTGGCCCGGCCTGTTCCACACTGTTTTGTGGTCTGTTCTGCCTTCCTAGTGGTGTTCTTCCATCCAGTATTCTTGGTGAAACGATCGTGCCCCTTTGCCGGGGCACGATCCGTTAGCTCTGCTCCTCTCTTAATAAGACCTGGTGGCACCCAATTAGCCGAGGGCTCCTCCCGAGGCCATACCTGCTTTTAAGAACCCAGGTGTTTTTTCACTTTAGACTTGAAGTGGAAATTTTGCACCTTATGAGAATGAAATCTGTAGAAATGTTATTGTCTGCAGCCTAAAACAGCAATGGCTGCAGCTTTTCTGTACTAATATGTCAAACTTCCCAACATTTCAAAAACAGAAAGAGAGATAAAAAGATCTGCTGTGCGCAGTGCGGTGAAATGTTTGGCCACGCCCATTTGACAAAAGTGAAAAGTTTGAACACAGTTCTGGTGGTTTTAGTATCCTGTCTTATGAGTTATTACAGTTTTGCTAATGAAAGTGAATTGCCATTTTTAGCAGCAAGTCTCCGTTTTCCCAAGAGACCTGTTTATCTTAAATTGTTGCAATTGTATCTTTGCTTATCTTAAATTGTTAAAAATGTATCAATGTGCAGGTGCTGAGTATTCTGGGATCTCTGCTAAGAGCCACCTATTTAATTAAATTTCAGAAGCTTTGAATCTATTTCTGGCTGTTTAGTGCAGGAGATGAAAGAGAAAATCAGGACATTTCACTTACAACCTGGGACTACGGGCTGAGCCGTCAAAATCAGGATTGTACTGCAAAAACAACAGAAATCTGTTAACCTGTCCGACTGACCAATTGACCGATCTCTGCCGGATGAAAAATGTCGGGACTCTCCACACACGGTCCGAAAATCGCACAAATCCTCGATTCGTACGATCTGATCTTTGCGTCTATGGCCAGCTTTAGGTATTACACCTGGGCCCCCACGAGAAACAGGATTGTAGCCTTTCTGCCAATATTATATCATTTATTGTGTTAGAAATAGTGCAACCAATTTGTATAATTTATAATCTCCCCAGACCTGGGGAAGATGTGCTCCATGAATGCGCACAGTGTGTTCTCGTGTCCCGTTGTGCACCTTTTTTCTGGTTAAATAACCCTTTACAGTGTCAGACTGGGGGTCCACCATTGCTGCTGCCTCGGGCCCCCCACCTCAGACGCAAAGGGCCCTCCTGCCCCCCTTCCCGAGCTGCAACTTGGAAGCTGCTTCCATACAAGGACCGGGATTGGGCTGGAGGGCCCACAAAGGCCTGGGTCCACCAGGTTTTTTTTCCCAGTGTCCCGCCAGCCCAGTCTGACACGGACACCTTATATATAAACACTTGCACCTAGATTGTCTTGCACCTATTGACAATGTGCCTTGCTGTGTCGGACTGGACAAACTGGACACCAGGAAAAAACCCAATGGGCCCCGGCCAACATGGGTCCCACCACCCAGGCCTACTCCTTTGCCGGGACTGCCTCTCTCCTCGATCACATGTAGAAAGTTCAGGAAGAGTGAGATAAAAGGTACAAGGCCTGGGGGGAGGATGTTGATAAAAGTGCTCTTGAAGTCAACCTCAGTGGGTACCAGAAGCTCCAGGTAGGAACCCTGTGTGCCTTTTGTTTTTATTCATTTAAATTAAGTGCTGGGTCACAAGACTCAACACAAAGAGGTGCAAAAAAGTCATTCGACAGCCATCCCTTGCACAAGTTGGTCCCAAATTCAGCTCAATAGAAAACTGGAACATAATTTGTTGCTTAAAATGCCTGGCACCAGGCCCAGACTGGGATTCAAAATAGGCCCCGGCATTTCAAGTACATAGAGGCCCAAACAGCCACGTCACTAGCCCGATAAATAGTGACTGTCTATGGCATCTTACAGTAGCCCCTCTGGCATTTGGCAGAATTCACAGGTTGTCAGTCTAGGCTTGCCTGGCATAACATTTTGCATGGATTTTCAAGTGAATGCAATTATGCTAGCATTCTCTGGGAAAAAGCACTGTATTGTAGGAAACTATGCAGATTTTGCACTATTGCTTCTCCCTTTTAGCAAATTAGTCAATTTCTCATTTCCATGTCAAATTTAGAATTTCTCACGTTACGTTCACTCTGTGCCACGGGATATTCAAGCAGAAAAGTGATGAGAATTTTTTTCACAATTACAGTAAATTATATTAAAGTCATTTACTCATCTGCCTACACTGTATTCAAGCAAAACAGAACAACACTTTGCACTTGGATATTAATGTCACTATTGTTTCTGTACATTTTCTGTAAATCATATTAGAACAGGTTATTCTGCACAGGGACCTTATTTACTATATTATTCTATTTGTATTTATAAATTCCTTTGTCGGGTTACTTTGCCAGTACAATCTGCGACTAGCACCCAGCTGGGAAAATAATAATACATGCTTTCTTGTCTTCTGCTTTGTAGTTTGATATAGAATTTCCACATGAGAAATGATTTACGGTAATTATACTACTGTCTATATGGATGGATTGCTTCCCTTCAATTATTCAGCCACAGGTTTACAGTTGGGGGTTCCAATTTATCCCACAGGGGTTCAGTTGGGTTGAGGTCAGGGCTCTGTGCAGTCAGGCGCTTCCCATTTCAGAAAACCCATAATGTATGGATCTGGCTTTGTGCATGGGGACATTATTCTGCTGGAATTAGGGATGCACCGAATCCAGGATTCGGTTCGGGATTCGGCCAGGATTCGGCCGAATCCTTCTGCCCGGCCGAACCGAATCTGAATCCTAATTTGCATATGCAAATTAGCGTCAGGAGGGAAATTGCGTGACTTTTTGTCAGAAATCAAGGAAGTAAAAAATGTTTTTCCCTTCCCACCCCTAATTTGCATATTGAAATTAGGGTTCAGATTTGGTTCGTTATTCGGCCGAGTCTTTCATGATGGATTCGAGGGTTCGGCCGAATCCAAAAAAGTGGATTTGGTGCATACCTAGCTGGAATGGAAAAGGGCCTTTCCCAAACTGTTCCACAAAGTTGGAAGCATGAAATTGAATGTATTGCCAATGATAGACAATAGCCAATTTCAATAATTAGAGGGGGGTATTCACTAGGGATGCACCGAATCCACTATTTTGGATTCGGCCAAACCCCCGAATCCTTCGCAAAAGATTAAACTGAATACCGAACCCGAATCCGAATTTGCATATGCAAATTAGAGGTGCGAAGGGGAAAACATTTTTACTTCCTTGATTTCTGACAAAAAGTCACAAAATTTCCCTCCCGCCCTTGATTTGCATATGCAAATTAGGATTCGGATTCAGTTTAGGCCAGGCAGAAAGACTCCAAATCCGAATTCTGCTGAAAAAGGCCCAATCCTGGTCGAATCCCGAACCGAATCCTGGATTTGGTGCATCCCTAGTATCCACGTACTTTTAGCCATGCAGGATATATTAGAAATTACCTTAGAATTATACCTTCTTTCATCATAGGTGTAGTTTCCCTTTAAAATCATGAATGAAATGAAAACTAAACAAATGAAATAATTATTAATACGTGTTGTAAAAATCTGTCATTACCTGCAGTGGCATAACTACTGGGGTGCTGGTCTGGGTGGACCAATGGCACCCTCATGGGGACCTCCTGAGCTATGATAAGGCATAACGTGGGCGGCAGGGCAATTTTTTTGGTACACGTTTTATTTACACCTCTGTGTGCAAGTGAGTTTATTGATGCTTGGGCAGCTCATGCTGGGGTGTCCGGGGCACACCGGAGTTCACTTCAAGGGCCCTCCTCCCAACGCCCACCCTCCCACTGTACCTTTTATTTTCCTTCTCCTGAACTTCTTACTAGTGATGGGCAAATTTATTCACCAGGCGCAAATTCGCGGCGAACATGCCCGTTTTGCTGCAGCTAATACATTTGCGAATTTGAAGCAAAAATTCGCCGGCTTCGAAAGAACTTTGACTCCAGCACCGGTTCCGATGCCAGTGGCAACGTTTTTTCGACGCCGGTGATGGTTCCGACGCTGGCGCCCATTTTGATGCCATTGACTTTAATGGGGGCCGGCGTCAAAATCGCAATTTCGAGAATTTTCCGCCAGTTTCACGAAATTTGTGGCGAAAGTGAAACAGGACAAAGTCGCCCATCACTACTTCTTACATATGATTGAGGAAAAGGGAAGAAAGGGTAGGGAAGTGAAGATGAAGGAGTAAGCCTGGGAGCAGTGGTCATGGCCCACTGGGTTTTTTTCTGGTGGACTATCTAGGCAGGGCAAAATCAGGGGGCTAAGGTACACATCCTACACCCGGGTGCATCTAGTTACACCGCTGATTAGCTGAAACACGCTAATTAGACGTATCCCTTTCAAATCACATGCCTTATGTAATGTTACTAAATGTCTGGTTCAAAGGTTCCCTTCATGTCTCCATTTCTGGGGAGACTCTCATGTAATTGTCCAGGAGAGTCTGTGAGACACAAACTCATACAATTTATACAGAGACGGGACTTTATCTGTCTCTTTGTCTCTTTGCTCCAAAGCATAAACAGATCCTTACGCAGCGCAATTATATTTACGTCTCACTCCTTTGAAGAAAGAACTTACAGGATACAAAGCATTCGCCGTTCCCAGGACCCCCCTCATTTTATTTCCTTTTGTATGGTTTGAAATTCAAATTGATATTTTATTTATTTCTACACGCAAGAAAAATAATGACTAAAATCTGTTGTGTGGCGCCGGGGATAAAAGACGAGTGGAACATCAAAAAAAATAAATAAAACAGAATAAGGTTTGCATTTATTCACTGAAGTGTAAAAACCCAATGTACAAAGCAAAATCCATACTGGGAATTATCCATCAACTAAACTGCTTGGAAGGATCTCTTTTTTTTTTTTTTCCAAGGGAGATCTGAGATGTCAACATGAATTCTGAAAAGAGAAGTGAATTTATTTCCACTGTAATTCCCATAGAACAATAAAAGAAAAATGTACGTTATGGATACTTCAGCTAAGGGCTCCTTGACTACTTTAAAATGGACACAACTAGTTGTGTGCATTGACGCTATTCATTGCGTCCAAAGATGCTCCGTGCACTCCGTCCATAAGCTTATAATCGGCACCGGTACGTCAGCCCCTCCTCCTGCTGAATCAGGTGCAAGTGCACCTATTGATGCTTGGGCAGGGTCAGACTGGGGCATCTGGGGTCCATCAGAGCCGACTTCAAGGACCCTCCTCCTAACGTTCACCTTCCCTCTTTTGGCTCCAGTACATCAGCCCCACCTCCTCTTCTGAATTGTGTGCAAGTGAGCTTATTGATGCATGGGCAGCTCAGACTGGGCCGGGGCACACCAGGGCATTTCAACTGTCCTCCTCCCAACGTCCTCCCTTTCCCTGCACCTTTTATCTCCCTTCTCCTAAACTTTTTGCATATAATTGAGGAGAAAGGCAATCTGGGTAGGGAAGTGGGTCTGGGTAAAGGTGAAGGAGCAGGCCTGGGAGCAGTGCTCATGAAGGCCAATGCCCACTGGGGTTTTTCCGGTGTCCCACTAGCCCAGTCAAGGCTCTGGAACTACCACCACCATCTAGTTTCTGTCAGGGCCTGAAGGCGCAGTTTGCAGTTGTGGACCAAGCTTTGCAAATATAAACACAGTTCGCGGTACAGAAGGGGTCAAGAAGAAGAATCGTCAATCCAGGCAAAGGTCGGTTCAGGCAGCGAAGTTTTGTAATCGGGATACAGGCAAGGTCAAGATCAGAAGTTCAGAATACCAATAGTCACACCCAGGAACACAACAGAGTTGAACCTATAATAGGGCAATGGCTGAAATCCTCTGGCGACCTTTTATATGTGAATTTCCACGCCAAAACATGCATGATGACATCATCCATAATGCGCTTATGTTGCACGTTGAGGCTGGCGTCCAAACTCCACGTGGTTCCCCCTGGGCGCCGCCATCTTTGAAAGGATGCCGCCATGGAAGGAGGCACAGGTGAGAGCTCCGGTGAGTGCTCCTTACAGTTGCATTGAATGCAACACTACACTTGACTACAATGATGAAGTTGCGGAGTAACACTTTGCATTGAGGATTAAAATCATGCTGATTTGCATCTAAAATTGCACCTTGCATGCTGGCTAAATTACCCCTTGTGGTTTTCCTGAATGGATTTCCTGGCCACCCCTACCTCTAGCCATCATCAATGAGCTATAATATGTTTTGTTTTTGCAATATCTACAGTATGGCAAACCAAAAAAATCAGAAATGTGTGGTTTTCTTTGAGAGGAAGGCATGGAACATCGGGGCCCCTAAATGAACAGCCTAGGTCTCAATCTAGTTTTCATCTAACTCTGGGAAAACATTGTGAGAGATTTTTTATCAAACTGAAAAGTGCAAAATCCATCATGCCATTATCTTGCAATATTCATGAATAACATGACAACCTTAATTACTAAGAGAAAGTTTTCAACATACTGTATGCTCGGTGGAAACAAAGAAAGCCCTGCTCCTATGAATTCCAAGAGCAAGAATCGCAGTGAACGTGGCCAGGACAGAGGAAAGATTGTTATATCAGCGCCAAGACTGCTCTTCAGATGCATGAGGAATAAATTAGCTCTTGCCCTAAGGGGGCTTGCTCACCGCATTTCAGTTAGCTGCACAGATTGTATAATTACCTCTGCTACTTCACGTGGCTACACGTTTCACTTATATGCAAAATGTAATTGAAATAGACCTTTGGTGCACCTGCTCTCTGCGGGGGCTACAGTAAACACACCCTCCTCCAGGATAAAGTGCCGTCCAATCTATGAATGTTGATGAGATGCAGCAGAAGAACCCAATATGTACAATAAATAAAAATGCATGTTCTTGAAGTGTGTTGCCATGTTTAAATTATTCGCTAGCATGACATGAACTTTAAAATAATTTACAGCCAATATACGGTGATAGGGAATGGGCTTGTTTCGCTTTCAGGATGAAGAGCCGTACAGAGGCTTTTGTTTATGGAATTGCAGAGAATTACTTGTTTAACCTTTTATTATAGGGGGTGTTACTGTAAATGGATTTAAAGGAAATAGACGCACTGAGCTGAATTCATTTTTGGCATAGGTTAGCCACACAGTCACATTTTCAGACGTTGTGATCGCTGAGCGGCAACGATACTCGTAATGTCTGCGTTCATTTTGGCGTGACTTCAGTTTCACTTGCGGTCGTAAATGACCGTTTCCGAAGGAACGAGAGGCGGCTGTTCACATTTTGATCTCATTGTTATAAACTTCAATGAAGGTCTGAACAAAGATGTGAGACGTAATTTCAATTTTTATTATATTGCACTACAGACTAAAGTTAAACAAATTGCTTGAGATGATGTAACAAAATAGTTGCAGATCAACATTGCCACCCCGAAACTGGTTTTACAACCATTTATCAGTGTCATTATACTATAATTACTGTAGTCAGTTGTACAGGTATGGGATCTGTTATCCAGAATCCTCTGGACCTGGGGATTTCTGGATAACGATCTTCATACCTTAAAAGAGAATTCAACACTAATGTTAAAAAAACCTACCCCTTACCCCACATAGACTCCCTCCCTCCTCCCCCCAGCCTAAGTGTTACCCCGGGTATATGCCCCTAACATTTTACTTACCCACCAGTGCAGATTGAGGCATCGGAGTTCACGGGCGCCATCTTATTTTCTTTAGAAATCTTCAGAATGAAACCGGCATGACGGTGCATGCGCAGTTGGAACAATTTCCTGTTTCGTGATAACTGAGCATGCGATGAAACTTGCGAAAATTGTCAAAGCGCCAGTCTCATTGCACAGATTATCGAATCGGCTGAAGATGGCGCCGTGAACTCTGATGCCTAAATCTGCACCAAGGGGTAAGTAAAATGTTAGGGGCATTTGCTCGGGGTAACACTTAGGCAGGTGGGAGGGGGGGTCTATGTAGGGTAGGGGAGTAGGGGATTTTTAACGCTAGGGTTGAATTCTCCTTTAAGTCTACTAGAAAATCATCTAAACATTAAATAAACCCAATAGTCTGGTTTTGCCTCCAATAAGGATTAATTATATCTTAGTTGGGATCAAGTACAAGCTACTGTTTTATTATAACCGAGAAATAGAGAATTTTACTTACCTACTTGACGTAAATTTCTTTTCTTCTAGTCCCGACATGTCAGTACACATGGGCATTGCCCCTCCCAGACCTGGAGGTAGGACCTATAACATAGCCAATCAAAATGAATCATGACCTATAAGACCACTTCCTTCTCACCACAGTTATACTTTTGCCATAGCAGTACAGTAACCAAAATAAATAATAGGGATGGGAAACCCTGTACTGACATGTCGAGATTAGAAGAAAAGGAATTTACATCAAGTAGGTAAGTAAAATTCTCTAGTTCTTCTACGTCCCTCCATGTCAGTACACATGGGATCTACCAAGCCATGCACCGAAAACAAGGGGTGGGAATAACCGACATAAGGAAAAAACTAAACTGATGCTAAGGAGGCCCTGAGAAAGGCCAGCATCACATCCATCCAACAGGGGAGCTGATAAAATGTATATCTCCTGAAAAAGGTAGATAAAAGGCACAAGAACAACATGTCCTAGGACATGGTAAACGATTGACATCAAGAGCTACAAAACCAACCACTAAATTACAGAGACTGGCACTTGAGGATCAAGCATTGCAGATTAAGAATAAACATATTCTGCTTAAAAAGGTTCCCTCGGTGACTAGAGGGATACCTGCAATATGGTTATCTGACAAAACCCCACCTGGGGAAGAACAAAAATCCTGCAACTGTTAAAACAAAAGGTGCCCTAGGACACAATCAGAATGATGGCAATAGCCATCTCAGAACAAAAACACCCTAGAAACCACCAGGAAATCAATCAGATCAGAAACTAAACACAACTTGAATGCATCTATCACCAGTGCTGGAGAAATACACGATCCTCAGCAATAGCAAGTGGCCCTAAAAAGACTTGGCCCACATAAGCCTGGTCCTGCAGCTTAATGGAAGCAGCTCAAACCAGTGTTGACCGGAGTCAACTCCACACCAGAGATCATCCCAAGATCCACCAACTCAATGCTAATAATACCTAATGAAGACTTAACTAAATGCCTTAACTAAATGAACACCAACTCTGGGTTATCCTAAATCAGCATATCATTGTAAACATTGTAGAGCCATGCTGGTACAGCCCAGTAGCTCCACCAACCACCAATCTAAATTGGGCATACAACAGCACATGATAAGCTGCTGAACCAACCAATGTGACTTAAGACCATCCATAGCAGTACAATAATGGATATGCCCACACCTGCATTTCTTCCCAATAAGCGATAATTTACAGATTATGCGTCTTGAGGCATCAGGTAAAATCTTCTCCATTACCTGGGAATCATGCCTCTGTGTCCACACAGAGGAAAAAAATAAACAAAAAATACAAAAGAAAAAACCAAAACTGTGTTTGATTTCTCTCAAAATTCACAAAAAAAAATAAAAAGTGAGGAGGGAGATCCTACCTCCCTGTCCAGTAGGACAAAAAATAACTGTGGTGAGGAGGAAGTCATGTGGTCTTATAGGTCATGATTCATTTTGATTGGCTATGTTATAGGTCCTACCTCCAGGTCTGGGAGGGGCAATGCCCATGTGTACTGACATGGAGGGACGTAGAAGAAAAAGGAAATAATTTTTAAAAAGTAGGATTTTTCAGATAATATGAAGTCTGAAGGAGGTGGCCTTTCCAAAATCCTAAACTTTTCCGGATAACGGTTTTCCATATTATAGATCCCACACCTGTACAAGATAATACAAATTCAGAGAATTGTGGTGACCCGTCTTACATTGAACAGCGTGGAAACCTATTTTGGTTCCAGACCTATAGGTTAAGAATTTTGACCCTTCACCAAAACTGCAGCTTCTACCTATGAACCTAATTTGACTGAGCATATCGTACAAATTGTACAAGTTTTTTCCATGCAATTTATTAGAAGATACTAACTGAAATAGCACAAAGGAAAAGTCACAGTAGAGTTTTTTAAATTGTCCCACCATAACTATGACTTTTTCATATTGTCGCACAAATGCCAGTATCAAAAACACCTAAAAACCTCTGAAATCATGAATCAAAGAAAGATTGACTTCTACATGATTATGACAGGTTTTAGTTGGAGTATTTTCAGATTCGGAATTGTTGCAGTTTTATTGCATAATAAATCCCAAAATATTCATGATTTTTTTCCCTGCGACATTTCTGGATTTTTGGCATCAAAAAGCCCAACCCCATTGAGTTGAGGTTTAATAAATCAACCCCATAAATTACCAATCCAAGACACCCTTCAGCTGATGTTCAAATGGGAAATATACCATGCAATGTGTGCTACTCTCTTTCTATATAGAGGTCATTGTTGGCATGCTCTTCGATACCCATCCACTCAAAATAAAATTCTCCATCCTGTACCCGTGGAAAACTGTTTTTATTGTTATATTATATGTTTACTTGCCAAACCGCCTGGATACCCATGGATCATGCTTTTGGACATTAAGGGGGTTATTTATTAAGCCCCGAATACCTGAAATCCGAAAAATTCTGATTTTTCAGCTTTAAAAAAAAAATATCTGAATTTTTAGTGATTTATTAAAGTCCGATGGTATGAAAACTCAGAATCCGAAACCTTGGCATCTAAAAGCTCTTGAGGTTTTGTATAAGTCAATGGGGAAGGACACCAGGGGCCCACCACAAAATCTTAAACCAGGGGCCCACGAAAAGACCTTAGATCAGGGTCCCACTCTCAGTACTAATGACCATGAAATAGGCCAAATGTTTTGAAGCAGGAGGGCCCACTGGGCCCACCGGGAGTTTTCCTGGTATCCCTGTGGGCCAGTCCGACACTGGGAAGGTCCCAGTGTCTACGCTGAAGTCCGTACCGATATCCGATGATTTTGGGGTTTCGGAGGAAAAAAAATCAGAAAACTCTGAAAATTTTTTAGTTTTTGCGGAAAACTCCCTAAACCCTAATTAGCAGTCCCCTAGAATTAACAGATTTTTTTTTTTTTAATGAATTCTATTTCTATTCAAGATGATGCCATACTTGGCTACTGGCAGAGTTAACCTGCCCTAAGTTGAGCTTTGATGTACTTAATATCTTAGTGGGGCTATCTCCAACAGTACAAGTACGCCTAGATCATTGTCCATGAATAATTCATGTAAATTAGTTCCATTAACAGCATTATTAGCATTAAAAGGGCAAAGCTGTAATGCATAGCTTTGGCTTTTATCTGTATCGATTCACTTTGACTCTTATGAGCCCAAACCACCCATTTGTCCACGTTCCCCTGCAAAGACGATACCTCATGTGGGGATTGAATTTGCTCTACACAGTTTTGTGCCCTCTGTAAACACATAACCACTAGGCTAAATGCATTCTTTAGAGCCATTAATGAACAAATTAAATAAAAGCATCTCTAATATAAGACCCCACTCATCTACCGCAACATCTCTCCACTTCCTACTAGAAGATCTATATCCCTTAAAAGCATTCAAACTACTAATCATTAAAGTGTTACGATGAATGAATGCCGTTGATAATCTGAATGTCAAATCTCTTCAAATAGGAGAAATAAGTCCAGATATGGGATCCGTTATCCAGATTTCCATTATACAGAAAGATCTGAATGACGGGAAAGCAGTGATGGGCAAATCTGACCCTTTCCGGAAATTTGCGAAATGGCTAGAATTTGCCAAAATGCATTGAAGTCTATGGGCATCATTTTTGTGGCAAAACTCAGCGAAAAATTTCACTCATCACTACAGGAAAGCCATCTCCCATAGAGTCCATTTTAATCAAATAATTAAAATTTAAAAAAATCCCCTTTTCTCGTTAATAAATCATCGAAATTTTTCGCTCAAAACTATTTGGGAGGTATCAGAGGTTTTTTTTATACTTTGAATAAATTCACAATTCACAGGCTTATTTATAAAAAAATTGAATTTGGGAGTAGTAAAATCTGCCAGTTTTGCTAAATTTTTAGCTCAAAACTATTTGAAAAAACTTGAATATTTGCTTATTTATTACAAAATCAGAATGGAGAGTTTACTAGTTCAAAACACTTGAATGTATGAGTTTACAAGCTGAATTTTTTTAAAATGGCTTGAATTTTGCCCTGAGCTTAATAAATTCCAAACATTTGAGTTTTTGAAATTATAATTTGGATTTGCGAGTTTTTGTGCAAAAAATTTAGAATCTTGGCAAAAAGTTGAAGTTCAACGTTGATAAATCACTCCCTTAGGGGCAGATTTACTAAGGGTCGAAGTGAATTTGAGGGAATTTTCGAAGTAAAGAAATTAGAAATTCTAAGTAATTTTCTGGATACTTCGACCATCGAATAGGATACTACGACTTCGAATTTACTTTGACTTTGTCTTTAGAGGTCGAAGGAAAATCCTTAGATCGATCGCTAAAATCGTTCAAATCCAGTGGCGGAACTACTGGGGGAGCAGGGGGTGCGAGCGAGCCCTCAGGGCCCCCCGGCAGCTTGCGTGCCACTAAAATTCGGGCCGAAAATCTCGTACAGGGCGGGGCGGTTAGGTTACGTTACATTTCTGTTTTAATCGTTCGATTAGAACGATTTAATTGTTTGCTCGAACGATTTTTATTCAACCGCAGGATTGCCAAATAAAACTTTGAATTTGATATTCGAATTCTAAGCTTTTTAATGCGACATTTTTTTTTTGCCGAGATCAGTCTTTTGTTTGATGTTGTAGCGGTTTTTGGAGATCCATTTATGTGTTGTCGTACCCTCGTTCACGAAAAAGAGAGGTTTTCCAATTTTTTCCTGGCTTTTTTCATTCGTGCTTTTTATAATCTGATCTTTTCATAAGTTTCATTGCATTCAGGCTATTAGATAAAATTAGTTTAATCGTGGGTTTAGAAAACCTCTCTAAAATAAGAATATTAATACATGGATTATTCTCTCCAACTTTCATTTGTTTCGTTTGATTGTATTAGATGATTTGGGTGACACAAGAGAGATTTAGGTCATTTAGTCACAGCATTGTTTAATGAATGATTGGCTGCAGAGCTTCATGTCTTGACGTCAGTGTCTATATTTAGGTTTATTTAAATAACTAGATATAGAGAAAGTAAGAAGATGATTAGTGATGAAATGAATGTTTGCTCTGGGATTCATTTACACGGATTCCTAAATTCATACTCTCTGAAATTAAGTTTATATGTTATACAGGTATGGGACCTGTTATCCAGAATGCTCGGGACCTGGCGTTTTCTGGATTAAGGATCTTTCCATGATTAAGGATCTTTCATACCCTATGGGGCAGATTTATCGAGGGTCAAACTGAAAATTGGAATATTTAAATTAGAATTTCAAGTTTTTTTGCATTATTTTAGTGTAATTCGACTAGGGAATACCCCAAATTTTGAAATTTATCATGTACTGTCCCTTTAATAATTCTAATTAGATTGTTCACCTGACGAATTGGTGTTTTAGCCTATGGGGGGACCTCCCACAAAAGACTACAATTTGGAGTCGATTGGTGGACTTTTGAAAAAACTCGAATCGAATTTGATTCAAAGTCGATTTGAGTTTGCAGGTCGATCCTTTTCACCCGAATTTAAAAAATTAATTTCTTTTAATACATTTCAATTTTTTTTTTTTCCCAAATTTCGAGTTTATGGGAGTTTTTTTTTTTTTAAACTCCCACAAACTCGAAATTCGACCCTTGATAAATATGCTCCCAAGTCTACTAGAAAATCGTGTAAACATGAAATAAACCCAATAAACTGGTTTTGCTTCCAATAAGGATTAATTATATCTTAGTTGGGATCAAGTACATGGTACTGTTTTATTATTACAGAGAAAAAGGAAATCATTTTTACAAATTTGGATTATTTTATTATAATGGAGTCTATTGGAGACAGCTTTCTGTTTAACTGGTATCTGGATAACGGATCCCATACCTGTACCAACTGGAGCTAAAGGGAGGAAGGCTGAGTAATAAACTGCTTATTATTAGATTAGATTAGATTCTACTCCTTCATATAAATATGGCCAGTTTAGTTGAGAATCAGGAAATAAAGTAACTCTTTTAATATGCAGAAATGACAAAAATGGTTCAGTCGAGTAATTCCTACATTTCCTCCAATAAACACTTTTAGTCAAATATATCTTATCAGGTCTCTTTCTTGTGATGGAAAATGTATTAACATGAGATGTGAGCTCTAGGATGAATACACTCCAAATGAATAGGACAAGAGGTTGCATCCAAATTGCAGATAATAGAGAAGGGCACCGAAGAGTGATCTTAATTGACCTAAATAGTTCTGCTTAAAATGATAATACCGGGACTCATTATAATGTATCTGCTCTGGGGATTTTGATTATTTTTTTTTTTTGTCTCTTTTCTGCTTTTGTATATTTGATAATTGGATACAAAGTATGGAAATGTTCTGGTTGTTATGAAAGTACATTTAATAGCATATTAACGGAGAAAATAATATATTAAAACATCAACAAAAGAATTGGATTCAAGATCTAGTTACCCAATCTCTTTTGTCCAGGAACTTTTATCTCTTCATTTGAATGTGTTCTACATCAGGATTTAGGGTTTCCCTTTGCTTGCTGCCTAAGGGTCAGGGCAAACGCTCAGATTCGGGGAGATTAGTGGCCCAGGGACTAATCTCCTCTTCTTCGGGGAGACTAATCTTTCCCAAAACTGCCTCACGCTGGCTAGAATCTAAATCGCCTGCGGAATGGCACTTGGATCGCTTCATTTTCATAAGTCGCCCGAAGTTTCCTCGTGAGACAACTTCGGGCGACTTTGGAAAACGAAGCATCAGAGTGGCACCCCGCAGTCAATTTACATTCTAGCCAGCGGGAGGCAGTTTGGGGAGATTAGTCTCCCTGAAGAAGAGGAGATTTGTTGCCAGGCGACTAATCTCCCCGAATCTGAGCAAGTGCCCTGACCCTTAAAGAGGTTGTTTCCCTTTGAATAAACGTTTAGTATAATGTATAGCGATGGGTGAATCTCTCCTGTTTCGCTTCGCCGAAAAACTTGCGTATTTCCCGACAAAGTCGTGAAATTACTAGAAAGACTTGTTTATAAACGCCTGATCCAGCATCTCACTCACAACTCCCTCCTCGACCCCTTGCAATCTGGCTTCCGCCCATCACACTCGACTGAAACTGTCCTCACCAAAGTAACCAATGATCTTCTATTGGCAAAGTCTAAAGGTCATTATTCCACTCTAATCCTTCTAGATCTCTCTGCAGCCTTTGACACAGTTGACCACACACTCCTCCTTGACATTCTACACTCAGCTGGCATTCGGGACACTGCTCTTTCATGGTTTACATCTTATCTGTCTGACCGTTCCTTTAAAGTTTCCTTCTCCAACTCTACTTCTACTACTTTCCCACTCTCTGTTGGAGTTCCTCAAGGCTCTGTTCTTGGCCCCCTGCTGTTCTCGCTCTATACAACTTCACTAGGAATACTCATTCAGTCATTTGGACTTCAGTATCACCTTTATGCTGATGACACCCAACTCTACTTGTCTACTCCTGATCTTTCTAATTCTGTCCTTTCCCAAGTCACAGACTGTCTCTCTGCTGTCTCCTCCTGGATGTCACAGCGCCACCTGAAACTGAACCTTTCTAAAACAGAACTCATTATATTTCCTCCAAGATCTTCCCCTGTCCCTCAGATATCACTCACCGTAAACAACACAACCTTTCATTCCACCACACAGGCACGCTGCCTAGGAGTTATCTTAGACTCACATCTGTCTTTTTCACCACACATTCAAACACTTGCAAAATCTTGCCGTATTCAACTGCACAACATTGCTCGAATACGACCCTATCTCAGTTCAGAATCAACTAAAACACTGATTCAGTCTCTCATCATCTCCCGCCTTGATTACTGCAACTTACTCTTCACAGGTATTCCAACAAGTCACCTTTCACAACTCCAATCTTTTCTAAATGCGGCCGCTAGACTCATTCATCTAGCTCGCCGCTCAACATCAGCTGCTCCCGTATGTCCCTTCACTGGCTCCCAATCTCTTCTAGAATCAAATTCAAATTACTTACACTCACATTCAAGGCCCTTAATAATGAAACCCCTCCCTATATTTTATCTCTAATCTCCAAATACACTCCTTCACGAAACCTACGCTCTGCTTCTGATCTTCGCCTCACTCCTCCTCTGGTCACTTCTGCCCATTCTCGTCTACAAGACTTCTCTCGGGCTTCTGCTTTTCTCTGGAACTCTCTGCCACAAGCTGTCAGACTTTCTCCTTCCTTCCAAACTTTCAAGCGCTCCTTAAAGACCCATCTGTTTATAGAGGCCTATTCGATGTACCTTAATTAATCATTGCTGTATCAAAAATGACAAAGTGTTTATATAATCCTAATGTCTCAATTGTACCCTAACCTTTTAGTTTGTAAACCCTATTGTACTCTGTAATCCTTGTCTGTTATCCACCATGTATTCCCTGTTTGCTATAACTGCAGTAAAGCACTGCGTATCTTGACAGCGCTATATAAATAAATGATGATGATGATGATGATGAAATTCTGACGTTTTCACGAAAACTTCGAGCAATTTGAACGTTTTCCCTAAAAAATCAAGCAATTCGAAGCTTTTCACGAAAAAATCGAGCAATTCGAAAGTTTTCACGACAAAATCGCGAAAATCTGAAATTGCCGCCGACGAATTTTTGCATGAGATTCTCGAATTTATTCGCCCATCACTAATAATGTAGAGAGTGATATTCTGAGACAATTTGTAATTGTATTTCAATTCTTTATTTGTGGTTTTGGAGTTATTTGGATTTTTATTTAGCAGCTCTGCTGTGTGTAATTTCAGCAGTCTGGTTGCTAAGGTCCAAATTACCCTAGCAACCATGCATTAATGAAAAAGAGACTGGACTATGAATAGGAGATTTCCTGAACAGAAAGAGGAGTAATAAAAAGTAGCAATAACAATACATTTGTAACTTTGCAGAAGATTTGTTTTTTAGATGGGTCAGTGACACTCCCATTTGAAAGCTAATCAGAATAAAAAGGCAAATCATTCAGAAGGAATCTGTTAAAAAATTTGCAATTGAAAAATTGCTTAGAATTAGTAGTCTTAAGGTGGCCATACACTGAGAGATCGGTCGTTTGGCTATGTCGCCAAATGAGTGGATCTCTCCCTGATATGCCCACCTTGAGGTGGGCAAAATTGGGCTGATCCGATCGTGGGCCCTAGGGCCCAACGATCGTATCCTAACGAATAGTAATGGGTGGTCGGATCGTGGGACCGCATCAACGAATAGATGCGGCCGCGATCCAACGAGATTTTTCATCCATCTGATCGAGATCTGCCCGACTTTCGGCCAGATCTCGATCGGTGAAGCCCGTCGGGGGGCCCCATACACGGGCCAATAAGTCTGTCGCCAGCTTTATCGGCCCGTGTATGGCCACCATTACTGAGCATTTGTTTTTAGATTGGGTCGGTGACCCAAAATGAACTCTGGAAAGAGTAAGTAGAAGAAGGCAAGTTATTTAAAAACGATAAAAAAGAAAAACTGAAGACCGATTGAAAAATTGCTTAGAATTGGCCATTCTATAACATACTAAAACTGAACGTAAAGGTGAACTCAAATATTGCCTCCCTTCATAGTGAGTATGCTCCTAAAACCATATGCAACAATAATACAGAAGGGAGGTGAGAGTACATGGAGTTTGTTACATCAAGGATTAGAGATTGCAGCAAAGTTCAGGGCAGGCAGCACATATAACCAGTCAGGACACTAGGACAGGCAACAAGCAATCAGGAAAAAAGTCAATACTTATGCAGAAGACAGAACCCTCAGAAAGACATCATACGTCAGATCTGTGACATAACAAGGCATGGAAAGGTCTGTCAGCTGACTATGTCCTGAAATGACCAACATGACCATAAGGTGGGTCACATGAGAAGAAGCAGATTCGTCGTGGTTAAATTCTGGTTAGACATTCCCCAGAGATAAGCTCTTATACACATAATAATACATATAAATAATAATACTAATAAAATCATATTTGAATCTCCAGTCTCTAATCTGCTGGTTACAGGCTGTTTCCAGAAGTTCATTATCATTAACCCTTATGTGTGAGAATTTGGCAGGCTATTCGAAGTTTCCATGGAAATTATGCAGGCTCTGTTAGTGTCAGATTCCAACATACTTTCATATCTACTGATACAGTTATAATATTACTGATCTTTAGACTTTTTCTGTTCAAGCCTCCCTTGGAGATTCAGCCTTTGTTTGTGGCCCATTTTACCTTGTCAAAAAGTTACAGATGGGCCCCTTAGCTGATAACAAGGTTACAGAGATATAGAAACATTGGGGTGTCACCCTGCTATAGTTCCAGGGGTACCCAGGGCACAAATAAGCACTAACCCCCAAATCTCACCCTAACTGGCCTTCAGGCTGGGCCCCCTTAGCTCATAACAAGGTTATAGAAACATTGGGGTAACAGTGACCTTGCTATAGTTCCAGACTTTGGGGCTTCCTCACAGTTGCAGGTATTAGTACTTTGTCCCAAAATGTATTCCAAAATATCAGTTCCTTCTAGAACACTCCATTCCCCACTAAAACTGCATTACAGTTCAGCTATGTTTGTACAGGAAGCATAATACCCATAGCACTAGGAATACGCAGGAGAAATAAATAGTTTTTTGTGGGTTTTTATGGGGTAATTTAATGCAGAATGCTTTTTACAGTGTTTAGGGTTTATTATGTACTGTATTTGCTTCTGATCTAAGTGCTAAGAAGAAACGATACTGTCTTGGAACAATGTTTTTTTACAGTGCTATACAGAGTCATAACCAAGGCTGATCATAACGTGCTCAAGAAAAACTAGTTTTTAAAAGTGAGACTAAAGCCTTCCCCCTCATTACCCAGTCTCTACACATCGGGCAATAATCTAGCACTACCAATTACCATTTCCATTTACCAAATGAAAGCAGAGCAGTTAACCATTCCATCACTGGGACAGAATGTTCTGTTATACAGATAGCTAGAATCTCAGCCATAAAGCAGGACAGGACTGCTGCTTACAATGGGGATCAGATAGGAATTTTTTATTTACATAGATTATAAAAACCCTTTTACAAAATAATGCACACCTTCAAATTACTAGCATGATGCAAACTCTAATTAATGAGAGTCCATTTGTGGCAGTTCATGTAGTATGTGACACCAAACCACCCAATCCACCCTCCAGAGGATAGTCAGAATCCATTGTCCAAACTCTGTCCATACTGACATCCTCCCCTCCCTATAATAAAGGACATTCATATTCAAGTCCAGAGTCTGCTTGAAATGTCCTCGTAACACACTCCCTCCACCCTAACCCCGTCCCCCACCCAAAACAAAGGACCCCCAAGGACAAAACAAAGCAGGCAGTAATTCTCCTCCAAGGTGTACATAATAAAATAATAAACATTGAACAAAACGGCAGGTTTAAACTAAACATTAGAATATGAAATCCCTCCATGAAGAAATATTGGATGAGCATTTCGATCTTTCCATCTGTCTTATAAAACATAACTCTCTGAGTATAAAGGACACTATCCTCTCTGCACTCATATCCATCCCAAAAGTGTATTTGCAACGACCCTGCCAAAGGTGATATTTGTAGGCAGTAATAATGAGGTACACTGTCTCCCTTTGATATGAAAGGTCTCTTGCCAAAACACCATATGCAAGTTCAGCATAGTTAAGGGAACTTAAAGATGGGGCAGATATGGCCTGGGAAACTTGATGAAGGACGTTGCTTGCCATGGGACACTGCAAAAGAAAATGCTCCTGGGTCTCCTCCACACCACACCCCCAGGGACAATTTTTATCTACTGCAGACAGGTATTTCACATTCCCCCTAACAAAGAGCCTTCCTTGAAGAGAGAGCCATGCCAGATCAAAAAACTTTGGGGGTAATCTCTTACTGTTTAGGTAACGCAGGCTCTCCACAAGAGTTCCCCCTACACAGTCCTTTAAGGCCATTGGAACAGCAAAATAGACACTCAACACCCTCTTATAAAGATCACGTCTGGAGGCTGTGCCAAGTTCGCCTATCCTAATGTCCCAAACTCTTAAAAGCTTCAGTGCGGCAACAAAGTGCAGTGGGAGTTGACCATGTCGCACCCGCACCAACTTCACCCTATCGCCTTGTAACCATTGCCCTATAAAAGGGGATGCCCAGGCCCTGACACTGTTTTCCCACGGAACATCAGTTCTTTGGCCCAGATTCCCAAAATTAAATTTCAAGAAAATTGTGCCAAAGAAGGCCACATGACATAACATGCCCAGCCCACCCTCTTTAGTCCGCAGGTAAGTGATCCCTCTTTTGACATGATTCAGCTTGTTCCCCCAAAGGAGCTGAAAGAACAAGCTGTGGATCCTTACATAGAAAGCTTTTGGCAAGGGGTAAACATAAGACACATACAGGAGGATAGGAACCAGGTAAGCTTTGATGAGCTTCACTCTTTCTCTATAGGACAGCTTCCAGTTTTTCCATCGCTGTATCCTTAAGTCGACAGCATCCAGTTTTGACTCCCAATTTAACCTGGCATTATCACCCCTCCCGAATTTGACCCCTAGAATCTTTATTTCACCGGAGGCATGCTGGAAATCAGGGAGCGGAAAATCCGGCTCACCATCCAAGGTCCAGAAAGCTTCCGACTTATCAGCGTTGACCAGAGAGCCTGAGGCCTCTGAGTAACTTTCGATAACCCCGGCCAACATCCCAACTTCTTCAGGACGGGAGATGACAACCGAGACATCGTCCGCGTAGGCTACCGACTTCAGGGGCAGGTAACAGGGGACCTGGAAGCCCTCCAAATCCAAAGCCTGAACTCCACGAAGAAATGGGTCAATCGCAAAGACATATAGCAGTGGACTAAGAGGGCAACCCTGGCGTACCCCAGCCTCAACCCCGAAGGTTTCACCACACCACCCATTGACAAGTGGGAAGCTTTCCCCCTCCTTATACAAAACAGAAAGCCAATCAACAAATTGGTCTGGGATGCCATACTTACGCAAGGTCGCCCACAGATAATCATGATCCACCCTATCAAAAGCCTTAGCTTGGTCAAGACCTACCACATACTTCCCCTTATTTTGGGCTTTACATGTTTCGAGCACTTCTCGTACAGACAAGACTGCCCCAAAGATGTTCCGCCCTTTCACCGTGCAGAACTGCTCACGGGACAATAAGGTGCCTGAAAATAAAACAAGCCTAGAAAAAAAAACCTTTGCCAAAAGCTTCCTATCGGTGTTCAAGAGGGCAATTGGCCTCCAGTTCTTGACATCTGTAGGATCCTTGCCCTTGGATAATAACACCAAAGAGGAGATTCTCATGGAGGGAGGCAAAATGCCTCTTCCCAGGCAGTCTTTAAAGACCTCCACAAGAATCGGGGTCAAAAGGTTCTTAAAAGTTCTATAGAATTCAGCTGTTAGGCCATCTGGACCTGGGGCTTTCTTTAATTTTAGCTGCTCAATTGCCTTTTTGACCTCTTCCTCTGTGATGTCCTCAATCAAGGGTGAAAAGTCCAAATTTTTCAGGTCTGGACCTGGGGTTCCCTCCAGAAAAGCTTTCATCCTTCCCCTATCCAAAACCTTACTTCCGAACAAACTAGCATAGTAGGTTTGAACAACTCGCAGGATCCCACCCTTAGATTTCTGAACTATACCCTGAGAGTCCTTCAAACCAACAATCAACTTCCTCGTCACAGCTTCCCTGCAATTCCGAAAGGGATCCGGGCAATGAAATCCCCCATAATCCCTCTCCAGAACCAAGGACCTGTAACGACTATACTGATGCCGTTTGATCTGAAGCTTTAGTCTGGAAACTTTCTCCCCAACCACCCTGTCCGAAATTAAGGATTCAAGCTTTCTTCGTAGGGCAAGGTACTTTTTATACTTGTTTCCCTCCCTTATAACAGATAGTCTGCGGAAGAAGGTGCGGAATGACTTCTTGGCCTCCTCCCACCACTGCGACATTGAGTCGAAAAACACAATCTTTGTTAACTCACACTGAAGGAGTGCCTCAAAGGAGTGCTGCACTGACTCGCTCTCCAGGGTATCTGAACTCAATCTCCATAACCCCCTACCTTTGGTTGGAACTGAGGAGACACCCAGCAAAAAAGATAAGGCAAGGTGGTCAGAGTAATCAACCAAGATTTCCTCAGTCTGAGTAAAGATCTCCTCCTTTCGAACAAAAGCCATGTCAATCCTGCTGCTTCGACCTGCACAATGGTAAGTATGCTTTGACATCCGGCCACCATGGGTAAAGACATCAACCAAGTCTGCTTGCTCAAGTATGTTTTTAAGAAAATTACTTTCATATTTGTCAAAGGAAAGCCTTGATCTATCTTCTGCTCTAAGGACCTGGTTGAAGTCACCAGCCATGATGACTGAAGTGGAGGTATGGAGATATGGCTGAATTTCCCTCAAAAGGTTTTTTCTCCCATGCCCAGACTGAGGCCCATAAACATTAATAAGTCTCAGTCTGCGTCCTGCAACAGAGACGTCTAATAGAAGACACCTGCCTACTTCCACCTCTATAAGGCGGTGCACAAATATTCCAGAAAAGCCTTTAAACAAAATACCAACACCACCCCCAGGTTCTGCAGCAATTGAAAAAAAAGCTGGACCCCAAAGCCAATCTTTTGATGCTTTCTTGATATCTGCAGTGGTGGTCAGTCTGGTCTCTTGCAAGAAGATGATGTCAGCTGAGGTGTGGCTCAAGGCTTCAAAGGCTTGATATCTTGTACTGGCCACTTTAATGCTTGCAACATTTGTTGAAATAAACCTGAGGGGGCAAGAAGCCATAGTTAAGTGTTATTAATTTTTTTGTGCCTCCTCCTCCTTCTACTCCTTCTCTCATCCTGACTATCATCTTGATCACCAAATCTTTTAATCTGTGTACCAGATGGGATTGGATCATCATCTCCTAACGATATCATCTCACTTGCATCATCAGATAAAGCCTTATCATCTTCCCTGAACTCAACCGAGACAATTTTCCTGCAGACTTGCAATTTGTCACATTCCATTTCAGACCCTGAAACAACTTCCTCCTTTCCCTTACTGTCAGTATCGCCTTCAGCACCACTATCTGTACCCACATCAGCCTGACCAGGACACTGTTTCACACTTTGTTTGTCTTCCATATCTATCCTTTCCAGTTCATCTTGCTCTTCCATAGCATCTGCCCAAGATTTTTTCTCTGCCAAAAGTTCAAATTTGTTTTCTAGGCTGATTTGCATAGGTGGAATGTATTTTGGAGGGGACTGCTTTCCTGAAAGGTCTTTGTTCTTTATTACTGTCCAATCTTGTGAGAAAGGGGACTTACTTAGTCTTACTGGTGGAATTGCCTTATCTGCTGGTTCACTATTTCCCTTTCCAGACTGTGCAAGAGGTTTCTGTCTCTGGGGAAGAGGCTGTATTCCCAAAGGCTGAATGATGGGGGCCTCTGTTATAGAAACTGGCAACTCATTTTTTGCTCCCTGAGACAAAGAGGAAACAGTCAGGGGAACAGAATCTCCTGCATCTCTTGCCACAGCTGACTGATCTTTTACCGTATCATGAGGCTGAGAAGGGGGAATGACCGATGGTTGTGAATCAGACTGGAAATAATCCATCTCATCCCTTATCTCTTCCAACAAATCCTTTGCCATCTCTTCCTCTAACTGAGGGCAACTCTCCATTATGTTATGAAGAGCCTCTGGACAAGCCCTATGTGAGTGGCCATAGCTTCCACACAAGTTACATTTCACATCATTGCAATCTTTCCCGGTGTGTCCTACATCACCACATAGTGAACACTTGACCACTGCACAGGCACTTGCCCGATGTCGGTAAGAACTACATTTGAAACAGGCCCTTGGCTGACCCGGATAAAAAACCACCCCTCGCTCACTACCAATGAAGACAGAGTTTGGAAGATGCTGCGGCACATTATACCTCATGTACAATTCCACATTAGTACACCACCCACCTGACCAATATCCATTATTATCAATGTCTTTCTTCAAAGGGGTAAGCACCTTACAATGACGTCTAAGCCATATTAGAATATCCTCAGGTGGGACACAATCATTCTTAAACAAAATGGTGACTTTCTTTGTCTCAGGTTTAGTGATTGAGATGACTCTAAAGCTTTCCCACAGGCCTGAATGTTTAAAGCTGTCATAATCCTGCCAAAAAAATTCCAGGGCTTGTGATGTTTTGAACACAATGTCATATTCGGTGTCAGAAAACTTTATATAAGCCCTGACGCCTGCAGGTGTTAAAGTACTTTGCTTAAGCAGCATCTCCTTGGCTATCACATCTCTAGAAGGCATTTGTTCCTTATCACCCTGCCACCTGAGTCTAATCACATTCTTCTGCTTGAAAACTGGCCCAGTGATATTGTTTTGCACCCCAGGCACCCTCACCCTATTCAGTGGCCTATTCCAAGCATTTGGTGGAGGTGGTGGGGGCACATTTCTGCTGCCTGCACTTTCTGAAGGAATTGACTGCTGACCATTTGGTCTCCTTACAGAGGAAGAAACAGGTGCAGAGACAGAACTTGGCTGTGCGGAGGGCACTGTAGGCAGAGGATTCTGAGAAACAGCTGGAGTAGTTAAAGGGGAAGTTGTTATTGGAGAAACTGTAAGGGCTGGGGAAAAGGTTGAGGCTATAGAAGAAGTGGTGAGTACAGCAGAAGAAGATGAAATAGAAATTAAAGCGGCAGTACTTAAAGGGGTGGTACAAGGAACAGGTTGTATCACATCGGCCAATGAATTAGCATCTTTGTTTACTTCATTAACATCACTCAGCACAGATTCCACACACTGCCTTGCAACACTTTCACTGATGTCTCCACCTCCACACTCCATAACATCACTTGCATTCACACAGTCTGCTCCAGCCTCCACTCCATCCACTCCATCCTTCCCAGACTCTCCCACACCAGCAGCTGCCGTCAATTCCTGCTCACTCAGCTTCCCATGCCCCAGTGCCAAGGACATTGGGGCACTCTGCACAACTGCAGAAGTCTCTGTATTATTGGCTGATGGTTGAGTGAAGGTCTCCTTGGATGCTGAGGGCTGATGGGCACAGTCATTCTGGGAAGTAGAGGGAAGGGAGGGAAAATCCTGTTCTGAGAAAACAAAGCTTTCCTCTTCCTTATGAGCAGATTGGCTTCTCTTTCCCATTTTATCTTCTATATTATTTGCCTCATCCAAGCTGAAGATAAAATTGGGCGCATGTATCTGAGCAACAACTGATTTCTTTGGTTTCAGTTGGCCAATCCTTCTAGTCTCCTTGTCACTATCAGAAGTAGATGAAGCAGATGCAATTTGCCTCATGGACCTGTATTTAGCCGGCTGTTTAAGAGCTTGCCGAGAGTCCTCAAACCTTCTCCTGTTTGTATAGACTTCAGAAAGGGGACCAATTTTTTTATAATTCTGCAAAATCTGTTTTTCTAAGGTTCTGAACTCTTCATTTATTTTGTTGACTTTTGCTAAATAAAAGTCTTGCTTCTCCACATCAGCAGTTGAATAGTTATAAAATGCTTTTTGCAACTCAACTTTAAATTTTTTTCGCTGCAGCTCCTGCTCATTTGCCAGTTTTATTAATTCAACCAGTTCATCAGTGGTAGGTGTTTGATCCTGGTTGTGACTTGAAACAGCATACTGTCCCTTTAAGAGGCTTTCTGCTTGGGGTTGTTCATTTATATCAGAACAATTGTTTCCCTCTGATGTGGGAGTACCAAGATGGCTGTTCCCTGTGAGACTCCTATACATCTCTACAGAGGGAGTAGCAATATGGCTGCTGGAGTTTGTTCCTACTGCCTCCCCTGCCTCCACACCAGCTCCAGACACCACCCGCACCCCTGCACATGAGGCAGTTGTTGTTACCAGAGCATGGGGTGCTTGATGCCTCTCAGGGGAAGTTTTAGAAGCAGCCATTCCTCCCCCACAATCAGCCACTGGAGACTGCATGTCGGCCGCATGGTGCAAAGCAGCTGCTGCATATTCAGCCCCTGATTGTTTGCTGGGTTTGCTCTGTGCTGCCTCTCCACCCGCAAACTCACAGTCTTCCCCTGACACAGATTTCATAGAGGCAAAGAGATCAGGAGAAATAAAATGCTGACTGGTTTCCATTTTATGTTTTAAGACACAAATATCAGAACTGACATTTTGCACACAACCCTCCATGTTTGTCACAGATACAATTTCTGCTTTACTTTCCATTTGTCTTTCTTTACCAACAATCTCCTTCCTTCCCTCCCTCTCACTCATCACACACTTTACTTCCCTGTCAGGCGTTTTCACAGCACTGGCAGCTGCCTTTCCCAAATCCTCCATGTCTGTGGAAGAAATCCTTCCCAAGGAAACCGATCTCGACCTTCTTGCTGCTCCTTTCCTTTCACTCCCTGCTGCTTTACTCCTTGTCTGCACTGTCCTGGTGGATCTCACACCTTCCAGTGTAGGCCCCAAGGCCTGGGCCTCACGCTGGGGGTTTGCCCGCCCAGGCCTTGCATGGCCTGGGCTGACACTCTCCATTCCTCTGGTTCTCTGAGAGCTCTCTGATGCACGACTGCTTTCACTGGGGATCAGAGAGGATCTGTGCAGCCACTGGGACAGAATGCTCTGTTATACAGATAGCTAGAATCTCAGCCATAAAGCAGGGCAGGACTGCTGCTTACAATGGGGATCAATTAGGGTCCCTTCCACTGAGACAGGAGATTACTTTATAACTGTTTGCCCTTTCTGAAAAGCTTTGTATGCTCAATGTACAAATATATATATATAAATACAGTATATATATTGTGCATGGACCAGTGACTTAATGCCAGAGTTGTCACAGAAGCCCCATCTTTCTGTTCATAACTATAGGGGTAGATGAGTCCCACCCTAGGAGAGTTCCCCCTATTGAGCCAGTACATCTATTCCTCCCATATGAGTAGAAGAGAAAGAATAAGAATTACAGTTGGCATCTTGGCTTTCGGATCGGAACTCAACCTTCAGACTAATTACAGTGGAGCCGAGGTTCCTTTATCAAGATTTTATGTTTCTGGGAAGCGACGCAGAGTATGATTCTGGGAAGAAGATATATAACAAGCGTGCAGCGTTGGATCACATAAGTGTTTATATTATTGGAAATCACCTTTTATGCCCTAAACTTCTCCAATCTAAAGGAGATTATCAGCCTCCCTGTCTGCTTAGTCTTTATTATCCCCTTGTATCAGGGTGTGCATATGCATCTGATTGGTATCTGCTGTTAACCCCTTATTATCCCCTTTGTTTCAGGGTGTGCATATGCATCTGATTGGTATCGATCTGCTCTTAACCCCTTATCATCCCCTTGTATTGGGGTGTGCATATGCATCTGATTGGTATCGATCTGCTCTTAACCCCTTATCATCCCCTTGTACTGGGGTGTGCATATGTATCTGATTGGCATCACTCTGCTGTTAACCCCTTATCATCCCCTTGTATTGGGATGTGCATATGCATCTGATTGGCTTCGATCGGCTCTTAACCCCTATTATCCCCTTGTATCGGGGTGTGCATATGCATCTGATTGCCATCTATGTGCTCTTAACCCCTTATTATCCCCTTTGTTTCAGGGTGTGCATATGCATCTGATTGGCATTGCCTTGTTCTTAACCCCTTATTATCCCCCTTGTATCGGGGTGTGCATATGCATCTGATTGGCATCGATCTGCTCTTAACCCCTTATTATCCTCCTTGTATCGGGGTGTGCATATGCATCTGATTGGCATCGCCTTGCTCTTAACCCCTTATTATCCCCTTGTTTTGGGGTGTGCATATGCATCTGATTGGTATCAATCTGTTTTTAACCTCTTATTATCCCCTTGTATTGGGGTGTGCATATGCATCTGATTGGTATCTCTCTGCTGTCAACCCCTTGTATTCTCATGCAAGAAACAAGCTTTGGGTTTGGTGTTTAGGAGACAGCAGTTAATAAATCAGAGAAGGATAGAATGATACATTCATTACAAAATATTGCGTTTTAGTAGAGTTCACAGAAAGGGCGTTTGGGGACAAAGGTGCTAAAGTACAAATAACAGGAAACACAAGATTACTTGACAAATATGAATAATACAGCGAGATAAACAGCTCTGGTTTTCCATTTGACCTTAATTGTAAAGTGAAGGCTCATCATCATCATTTATTTATATAGCACCAACAAATTATGCAGCACTTTACATTAATCTATAACAAATAGGGATTTTACAAAACTGTAACAAACCATGGTTTAGAGGGTAAGAATAGCATTAGAGAGCGCTACTCGTAAGAGCTTCCAATCTAAAGGGTTAGGGCACAATTGAAACATGAGAGTTAGAGAAACATATTGGTGATTTAGGATACTGTAAATTCTGATTAATCACATTTAATGCATCCTATGTATAATTCATTAGGAATATGCCTACCATGTACGGGTCAGGCATCACCAGTTCTAGAGCTTGATACTATGTGAGGTTCTCTAGGAACACAGGATAGGGGGATTTATGTAGTGGGAAACCTTTGGCAACACAGAAGTTTATGAACAGGGTAAATACTCTAGAGCTATCCCCCAGCCTGGAAATTAAAGGGGTGGTTTACCTTTAAGTTAACCGTTAGTATAGAATGGCTAATTCTAAGCAACGTTTCATTGGGATTTAATTTTTTATTTTTCATAGTTTCTGAATTATTTGCCTCCTTCTTCTGACTCTTTCCAGCTTTTAAAAGGGGACCCCCATCTAAAAACCAAATCTTCTGTAAGGCTACAAATGCATTGTTATTGCTGCTTTTTATTACTCATCTTTCTTTTCAGGTTTTCCCCTATTCCTGTTCATGGTTGCTAAGGTAATTGGGAGCCTAGCAATCAGACTGCTGAAAATGCAAACTGGAGAGCTGCTGAATAAAAAGCCAAATAGCTCAAAAACCTCAAATAATAACACATGAAAGCCAATTGCAAATGGTTTCAGAATATCACTCTCTACATCATATCAAAGTTAGTTTAAAGGTGAGCAACCCCTTTAATGGTGCAGAAAGAGCTGAGTCTTGGAGGTAACACTAGGGCGAGTACCTTTTTTTGCCACTTGTATTCTACTATTGTACTGTATCTGTTTAATAAATAAGCATTTAATAATTGAACTACCACCATATGGCAGGGCCTCATTTCTTGAATAAAGGGCATAATATGGAAAACTATATGGCAGCTCCTGCCCATATGGACAAATATAAAAAGAAGGAATGTTCTGGGCATGCAATAAGCTATACCCTTATTCTGAGAGGATATGCTCTGTGGAGTTTGTTTTCTCCAAGGCCCTTGCTTGTTTGGGGGGTTCATTTTCTGTTTTTCCCCCCTTTAGATTATTTTATATTGTACTGCAAAGCTTCCCCCACCTCATTTTGTTTTTCTTCCTCCCCCATCCCCTCGGCCACCTCTTCTATTATGAAGAAGGTGGGAGTTTTGCCATTAGGCCTTGTGCTGAAGACCCGTTTGGGTTCTAGCAGGAGGGCTGCCACTTCCAATATGGCGGAGCTTGTGGAGAGTGCTGTTGTGAGAAAGCCAAAGCTGAAGCTACAGATGAGACTCTGATGGAAAGTGAGGGGGCCTGTGGGTGGTGAGGCCCAGGAGAATCTGGAAATGGATGTTGCACTGGAGCAGGGAGCTGGTGTTGGAGTATCTTTGGGAAGTTGCAACAGAGGCAAACCCACGTATTTGTGCTAAGGCTGCTGGAAATGGCAATATGGAGTCTGGTAAGCAGAAAATGGCTGTTGATGCTGAGGAGCCGGTTTGCTGTATTGCGCTGGAAGCAGGGGCGCGCCACCAATGAGGCTAGTTGGCACGCCGGAGAGGTTTCCAGGGGCGGCAAAAAGACGCTCCTGCTACCATTAAGAGCTTAATTTCCAGTTTTTAAACCGGAAATTCGGCTTTACTATGCGAGAGAGCGCAATTGCTCTCTCCGCATTAGTGTTCCTGCCTCCCCTCCCAGCAGGTAAGCCGGCGAGGTGGGACAGCATTGCAGGAGCCGCCTCAGGCAGTGATTTCCTTAGGATCAGCGCTGGCTGGAAGCAGCTGAGAGTGCTCTCAAAGACTGCAGAGAGTTGAAGCACCGAGTGACTCCAAATAGGATCTAGGAGGTCCCCCATAGGCAGCTAAAACATCAATTCGGAAGATGTTGAATGGTCGAAGTCAAATATTTTAAACAGACAGTACATGATAAATTTCAATATTCAAATTCTCTAATTTTTTTCAAATTGCAATCAAATTTGGACTATTTCCTAGTCAAATTACACACAAAAAATAGCTCCAAATTTGAATTTTTTGAATTAGAAAATTCACCTCGACCTTTGATGATTCTGCCCCTTAGTGTTGTCCCGGGGAGGTGATGGAGGAGAGTATCTAACAAAGAGTACTAGCAGGAGATTGCTGAAAAAATGTTGGGACATCACATGGCTATTGTTGCCGGGCAGACTATTTGTCAGGGGCAATCTGAAATATTTAAGTGTTGTTGATCGGGAGTGTCCCTGGGGTTGTGGGTTCAAGAGACACAGCAGCATTTCCTACTGGAATATCCAGTTTCCTCCTCTATAAGAGACAGTGGGGCTCATCACAACCAATCAGTGGTTAGATTTTTTCAGCCAGCTGCAAAAAAAACAATGAAAGCAAACATCTGATTGGTTGCCATGGGTAACTGCCCAGGTGCAAATTTGCCCAGTATTTATAAATGAGCCCCAAGCAAGAGCTTTAGCTCCAAATATGTTACGAGAGCTGGACTTTCTGAATGTTCATGATGTCGTTAAGAGCCATAAAGCAGGAAACATAGACTCACACTGTATATAATCCTGGCAGTTCTGAGGTTCCACTTATGACATCACATGACACCAATGCTATTTGTCGGGATATTGTTATAATTAAAACTGAGACTGGGTTTTCTAATATGTACAACGATTTGTGGGAAGGGGTTAATCTTTTTCAAATGTTTAATGTTTGAAAGTAATGTAAGATTTTCTTTGTTTTACTCTGATTTGATGTTTTTGTAATTTTGACTATTTTAAATAAAGTTCCTAGCCATATGTGCAAATACAAATATTCAGAGAAGGAATGTTCTGGGCACACAATAAGTTATATCCGAATACTGTACTGTCTAAGGGAATCAATATGACACCTCCTACCCATATGTATAAATACAAATATATAGTGATGGGCAAATAAATTCACCTGGCGCAAATTTGCACAGAATTTCTGCGTTTGGTCGCTGGCGAATAAATTTGCAAAAACCCCTGGGAAAATTCACTCGCATCAAAAAATTTTGGACGCATGTCCAAAAAATTGCTCAGGTCAAAATTGATACGCGTCAACACTATTCGGACGCCCATTGACTTTAACGCCTGTGTCATAATTGACGCAATCGTCTTTTCGGACGTTCCGTGAATTTCTAGGGAAATTCGCAAATTTTTCGGCGAAGCAAATTGGGAGAAATTTGCCCATCACTACAAATATACAGAGAAGGAATGTTCTGGGCACACAATAAGTTATACCCCCATACTGTACTGTCAAATGGAAACAATATGGCACCTCCTACCCATATGTATAAATATAAATATATAGAGATGGGCGAATAAATTTGCCTGGTGCGAATTTGCGTTGAATTTCTGCGTTTCGCCACCAGCAAATAAATTAGAGAAAACTCCTGGGAAAATTCGCTGGCATCAAAAAATTATGGACGCGTGTTCAAAAAGCCATTCGCAGCAAAATTGGCGCATGTCAACACTATTCGGAACACCCATTGACTTTAAAGCCCGTGTCGAAATTGACGCGAGCGACTTTTCGGATGTTCTGTGCATTTCGTAGGAAATTCGCAATTTTTTCAGCAAAGCAGTATAGGAAAAATTCGCTCATCACTACAAATATACAGAGAAGAAATGTTCTGGGCACACAATAAGTTATACCCTCAACATATGCCCTGGTGTCTATTTAAGGTCAGTATATGACCTAAACAGCTATTTTATATGCAAATCAATATTCCCCAAATTATAATTTCATTTAAATTCAGAAGGACTCTGCGCATATATGAGATTTATTATAAAGCTGCTCTTAAAAAATCTCCCTGCCGTCTCCAGGTCTGAAATATGCTACATGCACAGGAGTTAGTGGGAAAACCGCTGACAGTTCCATATTGCGGTCTCCTAGGATTGGATTATAAAAGCATAAACAGTTATTTTTACTTTCAGCCCCACTGTCACTCAGGAATAACCAATGAGCTTGCGGCTTTCTCACACTGTAAAAACATCAGCAGAATTGTATCTTACATCTGCATAAAAGCAATGATATAAACGCTGGCTGGGTATTTCATGGCCACAGAAAGAGCATTTCATGTGAAAAGGTCCCACATAAATCTGTCTGTAATATAACTTCGCTTTCAGCCGGGAGATAACATATATACCCCCCAAAAATGCTTTCAAATGATTCGAAGCAACTACCCAATATACATTCAGGTCTCATTCTTACTGGGTTTAAAGTAGGGATGCACCAAATCCACTATTTGGGATTCAGCCGAATCCTTTGTGAAATATTCGGCCGAATACTGAACAGAATCTGAATCCTAATTTGCATATGCAAATAAGGGGCGGGAAAGGAAAATGTACGAACATTTTTTTCATTACCTTATTTTGTGATGAAAAGTGACTTGATTTCCCTCCCGCCCCTAATTTACATATGCAAATTAGGATTCAGTTCGGCCAGACACAAGTATTCGGCTGAATCCAAATTATACAAAAGAAACAAAGGCATGGTTAACTGAAGTTAGGCACAGGTGCATCAAGGCAAGGATAAAGTCCAAGGCACAGCACATTAAGGGGGTTATTTACTAAAACTCACTTTTTTCTGGTGGGCTTTTTGGAGCAAAAACTCAATTTTTTTGTGGGAAAAAATTATGATTTTTTTCCCCCGAGATTTATTATACCCCGATGCTGCAAAAAAAGCCAGAATCCAAAAATAAACCATGTCAAACCAGTTGAGGTCATGTAGAAATCAATGGCAGATGTCCCTATCCCAATTTTTTTAAGACATTGTCGTTTCAGATGGATTTGACCCAATAATCTGCAAAATTTGGGGTCAAAAACCCGATTAAAATCGAGCGATTCCGTAAAAAGTCAGAAAAAACGATACGATTCGGGGTTTTGCTCAATTTTATTGATTTTTTCCAGATTCAATGAATCAGAGTTATTTTAATGATAAATAAGGCAAAATTGTCGATGGGAGTTTGGTCGAGCATTTTTTACATTTAAAACATGAGATAAAATAGGATTTTAGTAAATAACCCCCCAAGGGTTAATTCAGCACAAAGTCCATTGTTCAGGTAACAGGTCAGGACTGGCAGACTTCAGACGAGGTCAGGCAGGCAAGGGTTAATACAGCATTGATGTCAGCAGGTCTGAATTACTCCCCACAACATTGTGCAGCGTCCTGACAACCTTCCCTCAAACTCTGATGTCTAGTGCGGCCGGGTGGAGTCACTGCAAAAGGGCAGTAGTGATGGTTGAATTTATTCGCCAGGCATGGATTTGCGGCAAATTTTTGCGTTTCGCCACTGCAGTAAAAAATCCCTGGGGAAAAATTTGCTGCGCCAATAAAATTGGTGCACAGCAAAATTATTCGGACGCCCAATGAATTTAAAGCACTTGGACAAGATAGTCGCGCATATAAAAATGGTTGATCGTGTAAAAATTGTCGCATGTCAAAATTATTTTGATGCCCATTGACTTCAATGCATTGCACCAATTTTTCGCGTTTTGTGAATTTTATTGCCGTTTCACAAATTTTTTCGCCGTTTCGCAAATAGAAACGGGACAGATTCTCCTATTACTAAAGGGCAGCAACTATGTCAATCAGGAGTACCATCTTTTGAGGCTGTATGGTCCAGGCCGTAGTTATGGGCGAATTAGTCCCATTTCGCTTCTCCAAAAAATTTGCGAATTTCCAGCGAAACTGTGAAAAATGAAACTCAATGGGTGTCTGAATAATGCTGACGTGTGACGGTTTTGACGACTTTCCCAACGCACGTTGAAAATTTTTATGATGTTGACGAATTTTCACCTGCAAATTTTGACTGCATTTTTGCAAATTTATTCGCCGTTGACTAAATGCAGATATTCGCCACAAATTTGCGCCTGGCAAATTTATTCGCCCATCACTACAGGGCAGGCCTCTGACATCAATAGGCAACATCATGGGACGGGTCTATGATGTGGAGATTATGATTGGGTGATAACAGTGTAATATGGAAAACCGGGCAGGCAGTTTTAACCGGGGCAGTTCTAGGTGCATTCTACACACTGGCAAAAAAGAGTGTATGTCTTAAAACTTTACTGTAATTATTCCCAGCTTCAAGCAGGTCTGAAAAATTCAATTCATATTTGCAATGTAATAAGCTAACAAATAGCAATGGGTGGATTTGTCCAGTTTGTCCAAAAAAATTGCGAAACGAATTGAAGTCACTGGTTGTCAAGATTATTTTGACGCTTTTCAATTCTGAAGCCCACGACAATTTTTATTCGCGCACCTATTTTGTCTAAATGCATTAAAGTCAATGGGTGTGTGAATAATTTTGACAATTTTAATGCGGGCGACTATTTTGACGCGTGGCTAATTATTTTGACGCGTGGCTAATTTTTTTTGACGCACCAGATTTTTAGTCCGTGAATTTCCGCCGCAGTCTCGCAAATTTATTCGCCGATGATGAAACGCAGAAATTCAACGCAAATTCACGTCTGGTGAATTTATTCGCCCATCACTTCACTTTTACAATGAGAAATGTGTTTTTTTTATTCTTAAATATTAATTTTAGTTGTATAAAAAAGAGTGAGTATAAAACGACTGAAAAGTCTAATTGCTCAGTTAAGATTTTAGTGCTTTTATGTTTTAGAAATGCCTCTTTAATATAAGACTAATTTCTGTATTTTCATTTTTAAATCACCTTTTTCATTTACATCACGATAAAACCTTGACTGGCAGCTTTCATTTAATGCCCATTGAACCATAAAATATGAGATCTGACGACTTTAAATATATTGCATCATGTGATACTGCCGGGGCTCCGTACCGAAGATAATAGACAAAATATCATTAAATATTGAACAGAAGGTGTTTGAAGTTCTCGGTTGCGGAGGGGTCATTAATACTTAATATGATTTGCACCCAGAAGAAAACACAGAAAATAAATGCAACTTTTATTGTCGTACGGGAAAGAGAAATATATTACAAGACAGAGGCAACGGGTCATACTACGTGTTCTGTGTATTCAACTTTCTGAATTGAAAGGATCAATTCCTACATTAAAGGAGATTTCATCCTTCAATCATGTGGAAAAAGGTTGTTTTTTTTTAATTTTGGGGGTTTGAATTATTTAACATAATTGTTGTGCAGTTCCCTTGAGTTGCATTAAAACTTTTAGGGCTCTAGTAGTCACTAAGGATGGGCGAATTTTTTGCCTTGTTTTGCCGCGGAATTGTGTGGAGGCTCGCGTAAAAAGAAATGACGCACGTTATAAAAATTTTGCCACACATCAAATTTTTTTTGACGCAAATAGACTTTAATGGGCGTCGGCAACATTTCACTGATGGCGAATTTTTGGTGAAGCGAAACAGATCAAATTCACTCAAGCCTAGTAGTCACCATCTATTCTACAACTACAAACTAGCGGCAACTAGAAGAGAAATAGGGTCTAACTAGAAAATACATCATTATTCTCTTAATTGCCAAGAAATCAATTAATTGTTAGAACTTGACACGATTTTAAAGGTTTTTTTTACCTTTGAATTAACTTTTAGGGGCAGATTTTAAATTCAAATTTCGAGTTATTTTAGTGAAATTCGACTAGGGAATTTCGATTCCAGTTCAAAAAAATTTCAAAATTTATCATGTACTGTCCCTTTAAGAATTCAAATTCGACTATTCACCATCCAAACCATCTAAATTGGTGTTTTAGCCTATGGGGAACCTCCTACAATCAATTTGGAGTTGTTTAGTGGACTTTTGGAAAATCAAATATTTTTTCTGGTAAAAAAACTCAAATTGAATTGCAGGTCAATCCTATTTACCCGAATTTAAATATTTTAAATTTTTTAATAAATTTCAATTGATCAGTTCCTTTTTCAGATTTCAATGTTTATGGGAGTTTTTCTAAACTCCAATAATCTCTAAATTCAACATTTGATAAATATGCCCCTTAGTATGATGTAGAGAGTGATATTCTGGGACAATTTGCAATTGGTTTTTCATGGTTCATTTTTTATTATTTGGGGTTTTGAGTTATTTAGCTTTTTATTCAGCAACTTTCCAGTTTGCAATTTCAGCAATCTAGTTGGTAGGGTCGAAATTACTATATCAACCATGCACTGATTCTTAATAAGAGACTGTAATATGAATAGGAGTAGCCTGAGTAGAAAGATGAGTAATAATAAAAAAGTTGAAAAAAGTCAGAAGAAAAAGACAAATAATTAAAAAACTATAAAAAAATAAATAAAGACCAACTGAAATGTTTCTTAGAAGTGGCCATTCTGTAACATACTTAAAGTTAACCATCCCTTTGTATTCTATCTTAAAAAGACAAAAAACAAAAGACCAACTTGATAGGATTATTTATCTTTTTTTCGATTAACAAAATATTTCTATATGCGTCTGTTTAAAAATATACAATGTAGGAAATTTAGACCTGAATTGCTGACGGCTGCAACCCTAATTTAGGGGCAGATTTATCAACATTTCAATTGGAGTTTATACCACAAGTCAATTTTTACAATGTAAAAAATAAAACCAACTATTTTTGAATTCTAGTTTCTGAGCTAGTTTTCAACGCAAAGAAAGGCCCTCAAAATCTTCATTATAAAGGTATGGAATCTAAAAGCTGGTAAGTTTCTGTAGAAGCCAATGGGATATATTTTATTGTATTTATTTTTCTAAATAAAGTCAGATTTTTGCAGACTTAATTAAAATGAAAAGTGGCAGATGTGTGTTATTTTACATGATTTTAAGTGGCAAATTTATCAAGGGTCGAATTGAAAATTAGAAATTTTAAATTCGAATTTTGAATTTATTTGAGTTTATTTTAATATAATTATTTTAATGTTATTCAACTAGGGAATAGTGCAAATTTGTTTCGAGTTTAAAAAAAAAAATCAAAATTCGAATTTCAAAATTTATCATGTACTGTCGCTTTAAGAATTCATTTCAACTATTTGCCATCTAAAACCTGCCAAATTGGTGTTTTAGCCTATGGGGGACCTCCTACAATTAGTTAGGAGTCATTTGGTGGACTTTTGAAAATCACATTTTTTTTTAAAAAAACAAAAACAAATTTGATTCAAATTCAATTCAAGTTTGCGGGTCATTCTTATTCACCCCAATTAAATTTTTTAATAAATTTTGTTTTTTGTTTTTTTTCCAAAATTTGAGTTTATGGGAGTTGGAGTTTTTTTAGACTTCCATAAACTCTAAATTCGACCCTTGATAAATATGTCCCTAAGCGTTTTCAAGGTTCTTACACAAATTTTTTAATTTTCAAGGTTCTTACACAGAAAAGACTTGAAAATAGTATATATATATATATATATATATATATATATATATATATATATATATATATATATACTAAACAAGGTAGCCCCAGCACTCTCAATATATAACCCCTGAAAAAATATTCTTGCACAACTGAACTGTAATGTTCTTAAAAAAGACACTGTTAGTTACAAAGTTTGTACAAAGCATGCATAAGCTACGTGCCCAGTCAAGGCAGTGTCCATGGGTCAGTCCTATCCTAAGTGAAAAAAAGTGTTACCTTTGTGGGGAGACAGACCATACCTGCTTTTCTCTTTATTTAGCATGATTTCTTCCAAAGACACCATTAGGCGGGGGTTGGGAGAGTGAGCATTTAAGGAGAGAGACAAAAAATCTAACATTTTTAAACAACAAGAAATGCTAAAAAAAGAAAGCAAACTCCATGAAAATAAATCATCTCTAACCCCACTTGGGACACCAGGGGTCCACCCAAAAACCTTACACCAGGAGCCCACCAAGAAAATTTAGACCAGGGGCCACTTTCAGTACTATCAATCTTCCTCTCCTCACTCAACCTCTTATCTCCTAGTCTCTTTAGTTATACATACTATAACCTATTATAACATCTATTTAGCCTTTTTGTTCTCATAGAAATAGGGAATGGCCATGAAATAGCTCAAATGTTTAGTAGCACAAGGCCCACTGACACCTGGGCCCACCGGGAGTTTTCATTTTGCACCATCTATATTCATATAATATAAATCTCAGATAGATATACAGTAGTTCAACCCTTCTTAATATACAGACCTAACTGTACACTCACATATATAACTTATACACAGTACACTGATACCTATAATAGCTAACTGTAGATGTTAAAGGAATTGTTCAGTGTAAAAATAAAAACTTAGTAAATAGACAGGCTGTGCAAAATAAAAAATGTTTCTAATATAGTTAGTTAGCCAAAAATGTAATGTATAAAGTCTGGAGTGATTTGATGTATAACAAGTCAGTCAGATCACTACTTCCTGCTTTTCAGCTCTCTTGGTTTACACCGACTGGTTACCCTGGTTACCAGGCAGTAACCAATCAGAGACTTGAGGGGGGCCACATGGGTCATATCTGTTGCTTTTGAATCTGAGCTGAATGCTGAGGATCAATTACAAACTCACTGAGCAGAAATGTCCCATGTGGCCCCCCTTCAAGTCGCTGACTAACTCAGAGTTATAGAGCTGAAAAGCAGGAAGTAGTGTTCTGGCTATGATTGCCATTTTGTAGGCAGTTTGATAAATTAGCTCCTTGCTTCAGTATTGGCCACATCTACCATTAAATAGCAGGGGTCTATTAAATTATGCAGAAACTTGTACATGTTAAAATTAAACCTCCATTTAAAGTTTATTGTTTTGCCACAGTAGGTTGACATCTACCGTATATCGCCAACCAATTTGTCTCTCTCAACTCCAGGTTTTGATAGGAAGAGTGGGGGCCACTGCCTTAGGCTTCTGTGTCTCTAGTATTCCTGTGCATGTGATTAAACATTGTCGGGTTTCCACCATTTTCCATAATGCTCCACAATTCCAGATGATGTTAAATAGGTGTTAATTTCAAACATTACAATTTCTCTTCAATTTCAACACTTGATAAATGAGATATTTAAGTGTTGAAGCTTACAGAATCGTTTGTTGTTATAATTCTAGTGTGTGATTGCCCCAGTGAATAGGCGAGATCGGTCCCCATAATAAACCGTTATGAGGAGCAGATCTTTGTAAATGTAACTTTTAATTAATGTTTCAATGGAAACCCAGCCAAAAATATGATCCAGCTACAAAAGGATTATTTTGCCACTTTCCCTTCACTGTCTTTGTAGTTATATTTCACAGTTCAGCAAATCAACCTACTTTAGAACCTAATTATATAGATATCGAACCTCTGGGGCTACAAGCAGTTATTAAAAATTGTAATTTAAGAATTTTTTTTTTTTGCCTGATCTGATGACAAAGTGTTTGGAAAATGAACTCAAAGGGCTGATGAAAGCCGTTAACACTCGGAAGGATGTCATCCCAGAAGCATGTTAATTTTTAATTGCAAAAAGAATTCCATTCGGCTCATGGTAACGGAGAGTTTCACATCCCCGTCCTCGTCACATGAGGCCCAGTACGTCACATTCTATTACAGTGGAAAGTAATGGAAATGGCAGCAGATTAGCAGCAAGATAAATTCATTTCTGGGTGAAGGATCACAAAATCACGTAAATACAAATCCTACCTGCGAAGGTGACTCGTCGCCAATCTGCGGTTACATTGTTTTCTTCTTCGCTTTGATTCGGATAATGATAACGGAATTGCGGACATTAGAGAAATTAGTTTCCCTGAATTACATGAAAGCACAAGTTCCATCGCAAGTCCCACACTTCATTAAGTTCATAGGGCTGTTAATGATTGAATTATGGAGGCATTGACTTTCAAGTGGTAAAACACGGCAGTTTTAATGGAGCGCGGGAAATAAATGCTCATATCATGAACTGAAAGCTTCTATGGGCACCACATAAACTCACTCTATTTAAAGGCTGTTGCATGTCTCTTGGTGGGTTAGATATTTCCTTTTATTATTCTACTACAGAAGAGAATAGCGATGGGCAAATTTCTACCGTGAAATTTGTGAAATGGCGAAAAACTCAAATTTTGACGACCACGTAAACTTTGATACCGGCGTTAAAGTCAATAGGCGTTCGAATGGTGTCGATGCATGACGGTTTTGATGGGAGTGACTTTTACAATGCCCGTCCAAATTTTTTTGACGCTGGCAATTTATTCGCCAGCGTGAAACGTCGACATTTGCCGTGAATTCATCCATCACTAGTAGAGAAGAAAGGGCTGACTGGCTTCATTCTAATATGATTGAAAAGATTCTCAAAGTATCAGACTTGTAGGAGTTTTAGTTAGTCTACTCTAAGGTTGCCATATTTTTAAAACCTGTAAAATGCGCGAACACCTAAAAACGTTGCATGGCAAGCAAATTTTTATTTAGTCCACCCACCGCCACTTGACTACACCTGCTCAAGGTCCCGGCTATAAAATTTAATAAAAGACTGAAAATAAATATATTAGTATGTTATAATATGTGACTGCTGCCAATGCAAAAGTAGCCACCATATAGAAGAATTGTGGTGTGGGTGAGGCAAAAAAGTAGGGTGATCTAGAACGGGGATCCTCAACCTTTTCTTCCTGTGACCCACATTCAAATGTAAAAAGACCTGATGAGCAACACAAGCATTATACTAGTTCCAGATAAAAAAAAGGGGCTGTGATTGGCTATTTGGTAGCCCCTGTGTGGACTGGCAGTCTACAGGAGCCTTGGACTTGTACCTTATAATAAAGGATATTCTCTTGCCATTTGTATATATTCATTGTTTTGTTCTTTTTTTATATGAATGCATTTCTTAAAATTACAATTAAGAACCTTCAATAAGTTTATAAAAGGTTTACATCTTATGGCCAGCACCCCTTCAAATAATGGACCATCCCAATGCCTATTCTACTGTTCACAGCAGTGCTCATACTATTCACTCTCCTCTTTTACCCTTTCCCTTCTCATTCTGCTGAGTTACCCCCACACTCACCTCTCTGCCTCTAATAACTCTCTGCCTCACTCTATATATCTATAATATTGTAATATATATGATTACACCTCACCCCCTCTCCTGCTCCTGTCCTGAATCCATCTTATTGTTTGTTTTTGGATGACTCTTATCTTTTAATTTATTCTTAATATCATTTTGAGGTCTTTTTAAGGCAAGTTCTGTATTATATACATAGGAAACTTCCTCATTAGTGATCAGAAAAGCCATGTTTAATGAATTCTCATGAAACTCCCAGTTCTGTGTGATCTTTTCTATGGAAATATTGATCATGCCGACAGCCGTGTGGTCAGAGAAATGCTGCTCAGGAATTAAATAACCTTGTCATCTGACATCATTTCTTTCCAGCAAAGGTTACAAAAATCCCAGTCCATGTGCTCTTTACTGAGAGGCCTTTTTCCTCCAAGAAATCGACAGTAGGAGGAATCGTTAATTGCATGTTATTCTTCTGAAAGATTTCTTTATTTCTTAGTTTGGTCCCTGATAGGGTTTCATGGGAACAATTATCGCCATAAAATAAAAATGGCGGCCAAGTTACAAGCAGCAGGAATAATAGATATTCTGGTGACTGGCTATCTTGTGCCCAGAAAGTGACCCTAATCACAAGTTGGAAGTGCCAAGGGATCCCCTGAATGAGAGTGAGGTTGCTTACCTTTAAATTAAGTTTTATAATGATGTAGAGAGTGAAATTCTGAGACATTTTGCAATTGGGTTTCATTTCCTAATATGTGTGGTTTCTGAGTTATTTGCCTTTTTATTATTATTATTATTATTATTATTATTATTAACATGTATTTATATAGCGCCAACATATTGCGTAGCACTGTAAAGTAAATGTGATTATAAAACTAAATCACATGAATTATATACATAGTGTAAGAAACTTACCCTGGTGGTCTAGTGGGCAGCGGGGTCCACGCCGCGTCCTTGGCATGGACGCCCACTGCGCCGCTCCTATCCTGCCTTTGCCGACGCCATCTTTGATTCCTAGGGCGCGCACGCAGCGCCTGCGTAAAGCAACGGCGCGAAATTGCGCACGTTCTGGCGCCAATTGGGACCCTATTTAAGGCTCATTCAGACCTGTAGCCAGTGCCCGTTATAGGATCATATCCTGTGGTTTCCTGAGCTTTGTGCTACCTGTTTCTGAATTTGCTATCCTGACTGATTATCCATGTTTGACCCAGCCTGTTCCTGACTACTCTGCATTCTGTATCCTGACCCTTGCCTGCCTACGACAACTCTTCCTGCTTAACCCCTTGCTTGATCACCCGGTTCGACCCTTTGCCTGTTTGACGATTCTGATATCCGCCTGCCTCGACCCAGCCTGTCTGACCATCCTTCTGCCTTATCCAGTCTGTCTGATTATCTGGTTTTGACCCCTTGCCTGCCTGACGATTCTGTTATCTGCCTGTCCTGATCAGGTCTGTTCCGTTTCCACCAGACGCCTTGTCCTTGACCTTCTGCCCAAAGACTCTTGCTATCCGGTCGTGCCCCTTTGCCAGCCAGAACTCCTCGCCTTGTACCCCTTGTTAAGTCCAGGTGGCACCCAATTAAGCTGAGAGCTCCTCCCGAAGCCCAAAGGTGGTCACACTACTGGTGAAGCCGAGCCGAGACCAGGGTCCTTGGCATTTGTTCTGGTATTGGGTGCCGGCCGTGACACATAGAACATATGGAGTTACATACATCACAATCAATACAGGTACAAAAAGGTGAGGAAGGCCCTATGCATAGGCATACAGTCTAAAGGGAAGGGAGTAATACACGAGGTGAGGGAGTGGGCAAGATCGAATTAAGTGGGTGAGAAATGTGGTACTGTATGTGGTGTTGCGTTTGGTAGTTAAGCAGAGTGAGGGTAGGCTTCTCGAAAGAAGTGCGCTTTAAGAGATTTCCTGAAAGCAGAAAGGTGGGGAGAAAGTCGGACAGACCGTGGGAGAGCATTCCAGAGGAGGGGTGCAGCCATTGCAAAGTCTTGAATGCGAGCATGTGAGGAGGTAATGAGAGAAGAGTTGAGTAGCAGGTCAGTAGAGGAGCGTAGTAAGAAGGTGAGTATATAGAGATGAGCTCAGAGATGTAGGGTGGGGCAGAGTTATGAAGTGCTTTATATGTCAGTGTCATTAATTTGAATTTGATTCTGAAAGGTAACGGAAGCCAGTGCAGGGATTGACAGAATGGCGAGGCAGAGGAGGAGCGGTTGCTGAGGTGTATGAGCCTCGCAGCAGTGTTCATTATGGACTGGAGAGGTGACAGTCTCTGGAGGGGAAGGCCAATTAAAAGAGAGTTACAGTAGTCCAGGCGCGATATGATGAGAGAGTGAATAAGAATTTTGGCAGCATCTTGGGTGATAAATGATCGTATTTTGGATATGTTCCTTAGGTGGAAGTGACATGATTTAATAAGTAATAGGAACAAGGTGTAGCAGAGCACACTCTGATATCTTCCAGAGAATGCCTGGTGCACAGGATAAAGAGTACGACAATTGTGCCACCCGATGACCATGGGTATAAAAATGTTTAGCCAATAAAGTTTCCCTTTTGCTTTTCTTGGTTTCCAAACCACAGGCCCCTCGACCTCCAGATAGTAAACAACAGGAGAAGGAAACCAAGAAAAGCAAAAGGGAAACTTTATTGGCTAAACATTTTTATACCCATGGTCATCAGGTGGCACAATTAAGGTGACAGATCTTAGAAAAAGTTTGTGCTAATCAAGGGCAGGACAAAAAACGTATGCTACTCCAAAGAGAGTGCTATTGGTTAGTCCAATCCAGGAGTCCAAAGGGTCTTAATGAGGAATATAACCTGTCCTGCTTTGTTTAAATGTTGTGTAAATATATTTTGAACAAGCCTGCTGTAAATAATTTTGTTCCTTTCATGTTTTTTACAGATAAGAAAATTCTTGTGTATTCTCCAGGGACAGGTAATTTGTCTTATCTATAGTAGGGCAAGTTTGTGGTTAAAAAATTTGACACAAAATTGTTACTTTTTAATGTTTTTATCTTTTTAGTATAATAGGCAGTTGCCTAACTACTTTGTATCCTTTTTATCTTTATTACAGACACATGGTTTATTTTAGCACTCTGAAGGGATTGAATGCCCTGGCACAATTTGGACTTTCCACAAAATTTTTGCTGTTTTAAATGACACGTTGTTATGTAATATTGTGTGATACTTTTTAAAGTTTTTTTTAAAAGTTTTTTTTTTTAAAAAAACTTTTTTTCACATGCTATTAGGTGATTGGTCGAGAGCTTTGCCTTTCAAACTGAATGTTGGTTATTTTGTATGCTAATTAATTTAATTGGTCACTCTTTATATTGTTTGCACTATGGTCAGTATGCATGCTTGATAAAGGGGGTCACCCCGAAACGTTGCACGTCTGCACAAGAAATAAAAAGCAAGGGAAAACCCTGCATTTCACTTGCCTCGAGTGCCAGAGTTTTTCTCATTCTACTATGATTAAATAAGTGACTGGTTATGAGGAGCGAATGACAGGGCCGAATCTACGATAACCCCAAAGTACCGGGCCTGGGGAGTGGGGGTAATAGTGGAATTGTTAACTATAGATATAGGTGAAATATATAAAGTAAATAGATAGATGGATAATAGATAGATAGATAGATAGATAGATAGAATAGGAAGAGATAGTAATAGACCCAGATGGAGATAGATAGACAGACAGACAGACAGATAGATATATATAGAATACATAAAATAGAGAGAGATAGAAATAGACCCAGATGGAGATATATGATAGATAGATAGATAGATAGATAGATAGATAGATAGATAGATAGATAGATAGATAGATAGATAGATAGATAGATAGATCGATAGATCGATAGATATAGACATATGGATGGATGGATGGATGGATGGATGGATGGATAGATCGATCGATCGATCGATCGATCGATCGATGGATGGATAGATAGATAGAGAATACATAGAATAAAGAGAGATAAACATAGACCCAGAGATATACCCAGATAGATAGATAGATAGATAGATAGATAGATAGATAGATAGATGATATTCGATGTAAAGATACAGAAATATTAAATATATAGAATAGAAAGAAAGAGATGGACCTGGATGTCTGTGAGCTATCAGTTCTGGTTACCGAGGCTGCTGTTCAGGTGACAGTATAATGTGCACATCATCATGTAATAGAGGCCTGTTATATAGCAAAGCTATCAGTGTTGAAGGATGTAAAAGCTCTGACCTGTGGTTTTTCCTAACTGTAAAAAGGAGAAAATTGCATTCATGTGAGTAGTTACAGCATTAACCAAGACAGGTGACTTATAGATTTAATAAACATTATTAAATGACCTTTAATTGATTTTCTGGGGCCATATTGTTTATCTGAATCAAGAACCGCTGTAGAGGATCAGGTTGGAAAGGTCTCGCAGACACCAGTTGGAAGGAGGAAAAACATTCTGTCTCAATCAATAATTTCATATTGATTTCTTTTCTCCCCGCTAGTTTAATTTCTCCAAAGAGATTGACCTTTTCGGTAAATTTTCCAAGAATAAATTGCATAACATGACAGAATGTGGGACCTTTATATCCATATTAGTTCTGCCTGTTTCTATTGGATTTCTTCTGCAAAGTTTAAGAACTGGACAACTCCCTGAGGTTCTCTCTCCATATCTGTGTCACCCACTGGATACAATATAATGACCCTTGTATTAACATGTGTCAATCCCAAATATAACTTCTGCACAGATCTTATCTGAACCCCATTGTAAGCAGCAGTCCTGCCCTGCTTTATGGCTGAGATTCTAGCTATCTGTATAACAGAACATTCTGTCCCAGTGGCTGCACAGACCCTATCTGATTCCCATTTTAAGTAGCAGTCCTGCCCTGCTTTATGGCTGCGATTCTAGCAGGGGCGCTCCACCAATGAGGCGAGTTGAGACACTCGCCACAGGCGGCAGCGCCCCCCTGGTTACCAGGGGCGGCAAAAATGCCGCTCCTGGTAACTAAGAGCCGAATTTCCGGTTTTCAACCCGGAAATTCGGCTCTTCTAGTGCAGAGAGCGCAATTGCGCTCTCTGCACTAGCGTCGTGCAGCGCCCCGACCCCCTCCTGCGCAGAAAATGTGAGCGCCGTGAGGAGGGGTCGGGGCGGCAACGGAAGGCCGCCTCAGGCGGCATAAAGGCGCGGATCGGCGCTGGATTCTAGCTATCTGTATAACAGAACATTCTGTCCCAGTGGCTGCACAGACCCTATCTGATTCCCATTTTAAGCAGCAGTCCTGTCCTGCTTTATGGCTGAGATTCTAGCTATCTGTATAACAGAGCATTCTGTCCCAGTGGCTGCACAGATCCTATCTGATCCACATTGTCAGCGCCGATCCGCGCCTTTATGCCGCCTGAGGCGGCCTTCCGTTGCCGCCCCGACCCCTCCTCACGGCGCTCACATTTTCTGCACAGGAGGGGGTCGGGCGCTGCATGACGCTAGTGCAGAGAGCGCAATTGCGCTCTCTGCACTAGAAGTGCCGAATTTCCGGGTTGAAAACCGGAAATTCGGCTCTTAGTTACCAGGAGCGGCATTTTTGCCGCCCCTGGTAACCAGGGGGCGCTGCCGCCTGAGGCGAGTGTCTCAACTCGCCTCATTGTTGGAGCGCCCCTGCTCATTGTAAGCAGCAGTCCTGTCCTGCTTTATGGCAGCTGAGATTCTAGCTATCTGTATAACAGAACATTCTGTCCCAGTGGCTGCACAGATCATATCTGATCCCCATTGTAAGCAACAGTCCTGTCCTGCTTTATGGCTGAGATTCTAGCTATCTGTATAACAGAGCATTCTGTCCCAGTGGCTGCACAAATCCTATCTGATCCCCATTGTAAGCAGCAGTCCTGTCCTGCTTTATGGCAGCTGAGATTCTAGCTATCTGTATAACAGAGCATTCTGTCCCAGTGGCTGCACAGATCCTCTCTGATCCCCATTGTAAGCAGCAGTCCTGTCCTGCTTTATGGCAGCTGAGATTCTAGCTATCTGTATAACAGAGCATTCTGTCCCAGTGGCTGCACAGATCCTATCTGATCCCCATTTTAAGCAACAGTCCTGTCCTGCTTTATGGCTGAGATTCTAGCTATCTATATAACAGTACATTCTGTCCCAGTGGACACTGGATCCTAACGATTTATCGCTACAGGGTTAATGGTAAAGAGGCAGGAATAGGAAAGGAACTGGAGGTTTTAAAATATAAATTGTATAACGAAATTATGATGCTAACAGAAATATTTTTGGTGGTTTATTTAGATGATTTCTGTCTGAGCTGGTAACGTATTTCACTGTTCTCACCCCTGTGAGCCTCACAGCCCATGTTATTACAGAGTGATGGGTTACACTTTCTCTCCTTAGAATGGAAAAGTGTGATGAGGTGGCGCCCGCGTGTGTCATGTCGGTGTCAGTTGCTGGCCAAAGGCACTGCATAAAATATACTGTTATTGTCAGGTCCATGTCCACTTTATTACTGGATACATGGTAGTTAAATGATAAGAGAGGAGGTCTATCATGCACAGTGAGTCGGACTCATATACAGGTATGGGATCCGTTATCCGGAAATCTGTTATCCAGAAAGTTACAAATTATGGAAAGGACATCTCTCATAGACTCAATTTTATCCAAATAATACAAATATTGAAAAAATATTTTCTTTTTCTCTGTAATAATAAAACAATACCTTGTACATCAATTAAACTAAGATACAGTATCATTAATCCTTATTGGAAGCAAAACCAGCCTATTGGGTTTATTTAATGTTTACATGATTTTCTAGTTTAAGGTATGAAGATACAAATTAGGGAAAGATCTGTTATCCAGAAAGCCTCAGGTCGGAATCATTCTGGAAAATAGGTTCCACACCTGTACTACTTGTATGTATTACTGTGTTCAGCGTTGCCATACTGCTTGCACAAGTTATTCCAGGCTTCCTTTGTGTTAATTTATGTATTTGTCCTTTATTTATCAGAAGCGCAAAAAGCATGTATCGGACCAAGTGTTTTTTAAATGGGATCAATTACACTTTGCGTTCATTATTGCACGCTGCACTTTCTTATGTTCATGAAATGATGCAGCTTGTGCATTTGGGTTTCTGTACCAGCCCAAGGCAACCACAGCCCTTTAGCAGTAAAGATCTGTGTCTCCAAAGATGCCCCAGTAGCTTTTCTGCTGATTCACTGCACATGCTCTGTGCTGCTGTCACTTACTGAGCTTAGTGACCCACTCACAATATACAGTATATATATACATTATAGCAGTCACAATATACAGTATATATATTATAACAGTCACAATGAAGGTATGGGATCTGTTATCCGGAAACCCGTTATCCAGAAAGCTGAAGTCACGGAAAGGCTGTCTCCCATAGACTCCATTATAATCAAATATAGAAAAATTTTCTAAATGATTTCCTTTTTCTCTGTAATAATAAAACAGTAGCTTGTACTTGATCCCAACTAAGATATAATTAATCCTTATTGGAAGCAAAACCTGCCTATTGGGTTCATATAATGTTTACATGATTTTTTAGTAGACTTAAGGTATGGAGATCCAAATTACGGAAAGACCCCCATACCGCCCAACTGTCCCGTTTTTAGATGGACAGTCCCTTTTTCACAAAGTCACATTTTTCTCTGCATTGAACAGCCAGAAAAAGAAACACAGTTTTTAACTTAATTGGCTTTTGGCAGAGAGCCCAGAACAGCCACAGCAGCAGATAAAATACTTTTGTAACAATTTCGAGATAAGCAAATAAGTAATTGTAACAATGTAATATAACAGGTCCCTTGGCAAATGTTAGACTCACAGCTTAAAGGGCAATTCACCTTCATTAGCAAAACTGCAATAAGTGGAAAAAAACACAGAAATATGTTCATACTTTCATAATATGCCAAATTTTGTAAAGTGAACATGGTAAATAAAGGGTGTGGCCACAAAAATGGGCATGGTCAACAAATTTCATTGCGCTACGTACGACAACTTTTTTGTCCCTCTTTTTATTTCCAAAATGTTGGGAGGTATGGACCCCTTATCCAGAAACCCCAGGTCCCAAGAATTCTGGATAACAAATCCCATACCCACACAAGGCTGATTAGTAATAAATTCAGATTTACATTAACTGGGAGCATAGAAATCAGTGCAGTCTGCATCAGAATTGAGTCATCAGTCCTGTAGCATCAGCTTTTATGACAGATGAACCTTGTTTTCTGCTTGAAGATTTCCCTCCAAACCCCTAAGCTTAGCTTTTTCCCAGCAGCCCAGAGCTCACTGAGCATGTGCAGTGTCACTGACACACAAAAGATGCCAAACAAGATCCAAGATGGCGAGCTGATGTCGGTAACTTTAAAGGGCTGGATCATTACTGTTATAGGACTGCTGAACCTCTGGGCTGGTACAGTAAGTACAGTATATAAAATACCAGATTCTTTGTATGGCTTCAGTTCTTTAAGCAAATTAAAATAATTTTGATACTTTATGCAGTATATTCATTTCATACTTTTCCCAAATTTGTGGTTAGTTCCTTATGTAGCCAATACAGGTTTCCCTCCATGAATATCACTAATCTTACAAATCATGTCAAGCTCAAGTCCTTCTTCCAGTTTTCACCCATCAAACGTAATTTTTTTTATTAACCCTATAAATAATTTGACCGCTGGCCTCTAATTTGGTTTCTAAAGACCTGACACCAGGTTTAGCCGACGGTCTATGACAATATTTAACGTGTATGTTGCTAATGAGTCGGATTGATTGAACTGGGGCATAAGCTGATGTGATCGATCAAAGGCTTGGGATTCGCACGCAAGATGGAGTAATGAGGATTATTAACCCTGTGGGATGCCCTTCTGGTCTTTCATGTGCATTAATCTGTTTAATGAATCTTCTCGTGGAAATAGTGATGGTGACTGGGGATTTATTACAGCTGATCACGATATATTCATATCCTATATATGTACGGAAATGCCGCATTGTACAGTTAATCATGTCGGCTCTGGTGTTTCAAGTACATTGAGGCCCAAACAGCCTCCCACAGAACCAACAGAGACTATGGCCTCTTACAGCAGCCTCTCTGGTATTTTTTCACAATCAGTGGCGTAACTAGAGTGCTCCGGGCCCCCCTGCAAAAAAACCTTCAGAGGGGCCTGCGCACTCCGATCCTCATCCACCCGCCCATGTCCCACCTCCACCCTGCCCATGCCCTACCCAACTCCACCCAAACCACGCCCATACCCCGCCCACACCCCATCCTGACTTGCGTCCCCTTCCTCGCTGGTAAGAAAGCGGCTGGAAAGGAGGGGGTTTTCTTATTAGCTATAGAGGAAGCAGATCTCCCAGTCCAGGCCCCCCAGTTCTCTGGGCCCTCCTGCGACCCTCCAGACCCTGTGGGGTCTGCTGCCTCTATAGTTACACCATTGGTCGGAATCTAAAGATTGCTAATCCGGGGCTGCTGTTACCTAATACTACTATACGCGTATGGGATCTGTTATCCAGAATGCACAGGACCTGGGGATTTCCATATAAGGGGTCTTTCTGTAATTTGGATCTCCATGACTTAAGTCTACTACAAATCATTTACACATAGGCCTGTCACCTTTCCTCCTGACTAACTACGGGTGGGGAGGCGGGCGTGAGGTGGAGCCATGATATTATGGGGTTAAACGTGACAACGGGGAATATCGGGGAATCCTGCACGTTTTTCCTAATTTGGAAAACTGGGCAGGCAGTTTTGACCCGGATAGCCCTTCAAAAACAAGTAAAGCCAAAATGCTCAGCTTCTTAGACCTGTTAAACTTGCTCTTCTTCCAAATAGGTCACACCACAAGACCTTAGACTTATACTGAATTAACAAAGGGGTAGGAAGGGGCACACAAACTGCAGTCTCGGCTGCAAATGTTTTATTTAACACAACATGTTTCAGACCATCTTTATCTTTATTATTTGCAGCCAAGACTGCAGTTTGTGTGCCCCTTCCTACCCCTTCGTTAATTCAGTATAAGCCCTTTAAAAACCTGGGGTGTCCGGGTCAAAACCAAACAGGTGGCAATCCTATTTAAACCTTAATTAAACCAAATAGGGTTGTTTTTAATAAGGATTAATTATATCTTAGTTGGGATCAAGTACAAGGTACTGTTTTATTACTTCAGAGAAAAAGGAAATCATTTTTAAAAATATTAATTATTTGAATAAAATAGAGTCTATGGGAGATGGCCCTTTCGTAAGCTTTTTTTAAGCTTTTTTGATAATGAATTTCTGGGTAACATATCCAATACCTATACTCCCATTGGGGGATATTGGGAATAACATGCAACAAGGTAATAATTAGGGATGCACCAAATCCACTATTTTGGATTTGGCCAATACCAGCCGAATCAGAATCCTGATTTACATATGGGAATTAGGGGTAGGAAGGGGAAATTTTTTTTACTTTTGTGACAAAAAGTCACAAAATTTTCCTCCCCGCCTTTAATTTGCATATGCAAAGTCAGATTAGGTTCGATTCGGCCAAATCCGAGTCCTGCTGAAAACCGAATCCCAAACCGAATCCTGGATTTGGTGCATCCCTATTAATAATGCAGCTTATAATATATGTATGACTTAAGAAGAAACAGTTTAATAATTGTTATATCAGTTTTACACCTTTTTTTCAAGGTGATAAAAAAAATAGAAGGCTGATAATCATGTTGTTAGCTCCGAATATATAATAATTTGTACTGATGATTTTTCTTGACAAAGATCTATTTTTATGGGGAATAAAATTGCTGCCAAAGTAAATCCAAGCGGCGGTTTATGTTTGGCAAGTTCCAGAATCCATGAATATAGAGCAACCTATTGACGTCTGAGTTGTGTGAATTGATATCAGTAAAGGAAAACTATACCCCCCAAATCTTTCCTTTGCAAAAGATTTGACCAAACCGAATCTGAATCATAATATGCATATGCAAATTAGGAGTGGGAAGGGAAAAACATTTTTTACTTCCTTGTTTTGTGACAAAAAGTCATGCAATTTCCCTCCCCACCCATAATTTGCATATGCAAATTATGATTCTGATTCGGTCGGCCGGGTAAAAGGAAAAGCAGGGTTCTAATGTTTGCTTACAGTAGAACCCTGCTTTTACGTCACCCAAGGAACAGAGCGTAATAGACATAAAATTCAGAAAAACATAAAATTGGGGATGAATCAAACACAGGGTACGACCACAGGGCTGCAAATAATCTGCAAATAATATGAGACTCTTAAACAGGGTTCCTCTGTATTTATTAAAAAATTTGCATCTAAAAAACGCAATTGATTAAAACCGTGACAAAAAAACTTGAAAACATTGAATTCTTATTCTACTCATTTTCAATAAATTAGCAAACTTTCCAAAAAATTTGAAAAATTCAAAAAACATGAAAATGTTAAATTGAAAAATTACATTTTGCCTAGGGCCAACTCCCACTTCTACATGAAATAGCAAGCTTTTTGATACTTAAGATTTACATTACAGTTTTTCGTGCTTAATAAATACCAAACCTTCGAGTTTTTGAAATTATAATAAGAATTTGAGAGTTTTTAATTCAGACATTGGTACATCAACCCCTATAAGTAAAGCAACCTGATTCCTAATTTGCTGCACCTTATCTCAAAGTGTAACGTGTGACGCTGCAGTTTAGGGAAGGGGTGGAGTTTGTTTGTACAGAGCTCATATCTACATTTCAACAAATTACCCAGTTTGAAAGTCAAGAGACTAATTTCAAAAACAAAAACAAGGGTCTGGTATGTACAGAACTAAAGCCAATGAAACTAATTTTGAGCTGAATAAACCCCCACAATCCGTCAGTAGTGATGCACAAATTTTTTCGCCATGCATGGATTCGCAGCAAAATTCCACCATTGGCAGATTTTTTCGTGAGACAAACACAAAAATGTACAGCCAAAAAAAAATACCCATTCACTTCAATGCATTTGGAGTGGGAAAAAAACTTGAGAAAAAACACCCATTGAATAATACACTTGAAGTGAGAAAAAAATGCCCATTGACTTCAATATAAAGGGTTTGAGTTGTGTTTTCCATGAAAAATTTGAGTTTTAGAGGTTATTTTGTAATCAAAAATTGATTTTTAGTTTTTTAAAAAAAAACTCTAATTTTGTCTAGTTTTTTTTAAAAAAAAAAAAACTAGATTTTTTTGAGATTTATTATACCCCGACCCTGGAAATAGCTTGAATCCAAAAATACATCATCTAAAACCTGTCAAGGTCACATAAAAGTCAATGGCAGAGGTCCCTTGAATCATTTAAAGATTTTAATAGCCCTCACGATGTTCGAGATTTCTTCGGTGGGTTTTGCCCGAAAGCTTGATCGATTCGAGCGATTCAAGTTATTTTTATAAAAAAAATTGAGTTTTCATGTTGTTATTGTATGGGACCTGTTATTCAGAATGCTCGGGACCTGGGTTTTCCGAATAAAGGATCTTTCTGTAATCTGGATCATCGTTCTTTAGGGCAGAGACACACTGGCAGATTTGGGGAGTTTAGTCGCCTGGCGACAAATCTCCTCTTCTTTGGGGCGACTAATCTCCCAGACCTGCCTTTCCCTGCCTTCCTCCAGCTATAATGAAAATCACCAGCGAGAAGGCACTCTGAGCACTTTGTTTTGCGAAGTCGCCCGAAGTTGCCTCACGAGGAAACTTTGGGCGACTTCTAAAAATGAAGTGCTCTAAGTGCCTTTCCGCCGGCGATTTTCATTATAGCTTGCGGAAGGCAGGGGAAGGCAGTTTGGGGAGATTAGTCACCCTGGAGAAGAGGAGATTTATCGCCGGGCGACTAATCTCCCCGAATCTGCCTGTGTGCCCTGATGCTTAAGCAGGGTCAGACTAGGGGCCCGGGGCCAAATGGGACTGCAGTCCAGGGCCCCCGTACAGGCCCCCCGCCCCCTACTGTGTGCGATGTGCGCCCCCTCTGCGCGCATGCACACAAGGCGCCCCATCGCCAGGCCTGCGCACACTGCGCTGTGCGAAAATCCTTTAAAAAAAAAAAAAGAGCATCAGGAGAGGGGGTCTGCCTCGGCGGGGCCCATGAGGGTCAGGACTCACCAGGCCAGTCCGACACTGCGCTTAAGTCTACTAGAAAACCATTTAAACATTAAATAAACCTAAAAGGCTGGTTCTTAGTTGGGATCAAGGTAATGTTTTATTATTACAGAGAAAAGGGAAATAGTTTTTAAAAATTTGGATTATTTGGATAAAATTAAGTCTAAATCTCATAATTTGGAGCTTTCTGTGGTCTCTAGATAACAGATCCCATACCTGTACTAAACTTCATAAAGAGGAACAAGATAAAGACACAACCAAACACTGACACTGATTAGAGAAAGCAGAAAAACCCTAAACAAACTAGAGATGGAAGAAAGAGAATTTCAAATGCACAAAGGAATGGCAACATATTAATTACTAAGCAAGAAATATTCCTTTCATCTGAGGAATGAGAATCCCACAATAAGAAAATGTAGCGGATGAATTTGCTTTATTATACAAATCTTACAAGGGAATAACTCATCTGGACCTTAAAGGCAATTAAGCGTTTCTTAAAGAAAATCTCATTACCCGAACTAACAAAATAATATCTTCAGAAGCTGCGTGGGCCTCTTATAGTCCTTAAAAGCAATGAAATGTCTTTACAAGAATAAAGGCCAAGGCTCATGAAGTCCTTGCTTTTCATTTTTACATTTTTTGAGGTTTTTACTGTATTTAGCTTTTTGTTCAGGAGGTCCCCAATGTGGAATTTCAGTAACTATCTGGTTGCTAGGGTGCTATTGGGTTGAGTCGTTTAAATGGTTGACTTATATATAATCAGAAGAACCCTGAATAAAAAAAAAGACAAGTAACAATAAGATAAAATAGTACATTAATAATTTATTAACTGACGGGGTCCCATTTAATAGCTGGAAAGAGGCAAAAGAAGGCGGCAAATAATTTAAAAACAATGAAAAGAATCGGGCATCAATAATGTACTAAAATTTAACTTAAAGGAGAAAGAAAGGTTAAAATTAAGTAAGCCTTATCAGAAACGTCCACCTAAATATACAAGTAAACCCTCGATGTAATGCTGCTCTGAGTTTCAGCTTAAACCTCCTTGCCCCAGGCGTGAGCATGCTCAGTTTGCTCCGCTTCTCCCCCCTCCCTTCTCTGCTCTAATCTGAGCCCAGAGCTATAAGTGAGTAGGGAGAGATTCAGGCAGGAAGTGATGTCACACCTAACTAATACTGCAGCTGCTATCCTAAACAAACAGAGAACTTCTAGAGCATTTTACTCAGGTATGGCAAATCATTCTACAGAATAAATATAGCATTCTAGCTTGCACTATTGCAGCTAATCTATTGGCAATAAAATGCCTCTGTAGCTTTCCTTCTCCATTAAAGGTGAATAACCCCTTTAAAGCAGATGTTCGGTTATGGGGGACCAATTAATTGATGGTACTTGACATTTAATAAAAAAATGATTTATGATTAACCAATTAAGGGGGGAGCTCCAAATTGCCTTTTTTTGTTCAGGATTGGACTAGAATGGCAGAACACTGGGAAAACACCGGGTGGTTCCTGGCCCATGTGGCCCCCGCCAATCTAGACCAGCTCCCAGGTCTCTGCCAGATAATTTGGAGCTCCAATCCAACCCCTGTTCTATGGCGCAAGGAGGAAGTAGAAAGTACGCAAGGTGGAGTAAGCAGGAGTGGCGTGTGTTCGGGGGCCTTTTGGTGGAGGCTGCCAGTGATGGGAAGAGTTTGCAACTGGGGTGGGATCCCGGAGGTGATACCCCAGTCCAACAAAGTCTTTGTTAATTATAGCAGATGCAGCGGAGGCATGAGACCATATTGACTGGAGTTGTCTAAGGATGGTTTTAGATCTATTTGGATTTACAGGAAATCGTATTGACAGACTCTAGCCAAACCCTGTGGACTGTAGACAAATTTCAAGACCTTTTCAAATTTATTTTGAGACCAGACAGGGGACATTGTTTGAACGCTGGAGCTACCGCCACTTCGAAGGCAGTTGACATCAAGTCACAACAGGAAGGACAAAGCAGTAGGGATGGGCGAATATTTTCGTCTTGTTTCGCCGTAGAAATGACGCCCATAGACTTGTATGGCTGCATGCGGAAAAAAGAAAGACTTTAATGGGCGTCGGCGACATTTCGCCGGCGGCGATTTTTTGAAAAAACGGAACTGGTCAAATTCGCCCATCCCTACAAAGCAGTGCCAGTTGCACCAAACACAACTACAGTGTGTGGAAGGAGCGGTTTTGGACACAAGTATCTTTAATGAGTGCCACCAACTTTTGCATTGACTGTGTCCATATTTGGGTGACCACAACCGTGTCTGTGCTTCATAAATGAGTCCTTGTATGTCTCAGCCAGATATGCTACATGTATGATGGGAATTGGTGAGAACCAACCTTTGGAACACATTATTTGAACTAATATCTGAGTTCTGTCAATACAAGATCTCCCCCTCAAGGTCTAGTTAATCAATACTGAGTATGACCAACTGCATGCTTGCCACCATATGTACAACTACACGAGGGCTCCTAGCATGAAGCACCCTTTACCTGTTAAAACATATCTCATAGGTTATTGGCAAAAGTGGGTGTAGATTATAAACACAGAGTAAATCAGCTTTAAAAAAAATTTCATATAAACCAGCTGCCGTTCCTGCCAATTCTGTAAATATAATAATTACCTTGAACTCTGTAACTCAGTGCAGATCTGTTTAGTGCTCAGGAAATGTCATGCGTTCCGTGTTTCTCTATAGTTTCCTCTTGTTCTTGTTTATCTCCTTTTGTCTTATTTGTATTGCAGTGCAGACACAGGCACAAACAATGCCAGCGGATTTACAGGCTTTTCTTCTGATTTTGCCGTTATGTTGAAAAGAAAAAATATATAAAATGACAAAGACGAAAAAGAAAGTAAAACATTAGCGCTGACCCTGCCCTGCGCCTGCTGAGATGTTTTACAAGTAAATAGTAAATTCTGGTAAGTTAGTGCAAATGTAACAAGGCTGAGCGATGGGTTTAGACAGTGTCGGACTGGCCCACCGGGATACCAGGAAAATTGCCGGTGGGTCCAGATGTCAGTGGGCCATTTTGCTTCTAATCATTTAGCCAATTTCATGGTTATTCCCTATTTCTATATGAGAAAAAGATGCATAATAATGGAAGAATATAGTAAGTAGATATAAAAGACTAGGGTCAAATTTATTTTCCTCTGAAATTGCGCCAGCAACGGCTTTGCTGACATTGCAATACTTCGCCAGGAGTAGATTCGCCAGGACAACACTAATTCACTAAAATCCGAAGTTGCGTCCAGGCCGCCGAATGCTGGCAAAGTTGCTCTAGCGTTACTGTGGCAAGCAAAGCAAAGTTGTGCTAGCGTTGGCTAATTTGCATACGGCGGGAAGTTAATCGACGTACATGTTGCAGCCAATACATTATAATACACAAGGCCAGGGAACCTTAATAAAAGAAAATAGAGTTGTTATATTGCCCTACACATGAGCCCAGTGTATAGTTTATGTGCCATATGCTAGGAAATATAGGGGGGGAAGCCAGGTGCCCCCCAAAAAATGACAATCTTTTGCAGCCTATCACCTTGTAAAAAGTTAAAGACGCCAGCGTCTTTTGGAACTTAGAAAAATTTTCAACTATTTTTTGACCAAATCTTATTCACTCTATTGAACTTCGCCTGGTCTGAGCTAGCGAAGGTAAGTCTGGCGCAAGAGGTAACGTTCAGTCAAATCTCGAATCACTTCGCCCTTTAGTAAATTTGCCCCTAGGAGAATAAAGATGTTGAGTGAGGAGAGGAGGAATAATAGTTTGAAAAGTGGGCTCATAGTCTAAGGTTTTCTGGTGGGCCCCTGGTATCCCAGTCCAACACTGCGTTTAGAAAAGATACATTGGATTTTCTATAAAGCTGGGTGGGGAATAAGGAATTGGGGTACAGTACAGATACAGTGTTACCAGAACAGAGAAAGAGTTAGAATACCATTAGATGCCCACTAAAATTCAAATCAAGGGATGCCCTGCCAAATGGAAATTACGGAGGCTGTGGCTGGTGCCAAGGGTTATCAATGAACACTATTGCGGTTGCAACTGAAAAGACAACCCACTAAAATAAAGGAGAATAACAAATTAGGAAACTCATACTTAAACCAGCCAGAGCCCAAACACAAGGGCTTTTTACATGAGAGCATGCGCCCCCCTTTTGGTTCTACCACTTGTATAGTGAGTAAATGACCCCTACAATGTAGTAGTCGTCAACTCCCTTCCAGCCAGGTATCCCATTCCCACAATTCCTTGACAGTTCTGCGATTAAAAGACTATTAAAAAAGGAGAATCACAAGGTTTTTTGGGAGCTGGATCTTGGCTGGGGGAGGATCTTATTATTGCTGTATTCTGTTAAAGGGCATGTAAAGTCAAAAAAATAAAATCCAATTTTTACTTTCTTTAACGAAAAAGAAACCTATCTCCAATATACTTTAATTAAAAAATGTCTACCGTTTTTATAAGAAACCTGACTGTATGCAGTGAAATTCTCCCTTCATTTACTGCTGTGGATAGGAATTGTCAGACGGTCCCTAACTGCTGAGCATTGAAACAATCATACTTATGAACAGCAGGGGGAGCCCCCGCCTTACTTCCCAGCAATGCAGAACTCAAGCAGCTTTGTTTATGACGATCCCTTAGCAGCCCAGACCACACTGAGCATGTGCACAGTCTTAGTCTTGCAAAGATGTTTAACAAAGTTACAAGATGGTAACCCCCTGTAGCCAACTTTGAAAGCATAAATTATTTGTTTGCTTAGGCTTGTGGTGCAGTAAGTTCATGTTGATATTTAGTATACAAAATACAGCATTTCTAGCCTTATTCTATTTTAGACTTTACATGCCCATTAATGGTATGTAACCCCATCTAGGCTAGGCTAGACATTGAAACAGGTTACATTTGACCCTTTCTACACAGGATGGGCCTTTGCTATTTGAAAGGATGAAGGAATGGTGTTGTGGAACTACACCTCACTTGTGCTGCGTGACTAACTAAAAAAATTGGATGCCAGAAGGCGTCTCTCTGGCTGCTGCAGCAGGGATCCCTTTATAAGCTCTGTAGGTAACCCTGTACATTAGGCTCCAAAGTTAGGCACTCCCCCTCTCCCAAGGATCCACAGGGACACACAACCAATCGGATGGCTCTCCAGCCTGTAACTGGGCTGGATGATGTCACAGACAGAAAAGCAGGGGAAGGATTTGTCTGATCCTCTACATTTAATTTAGCTATATTTGAAAATATACATTAAATGAATAGTTTACTCCTCATTCAAGTACTCCCAGCGGCCATATCATTGATACCATTCTCCTTCAGGTCTGTTAATCAACTACTTGTACTATTCAAGAGTCAGAACCAGTAGATAGACACTGCTTGCAATTAAAAAAAAAAAACGTAAAAATAACTGTAAAATCATTGGAAATTGGTAATAAATGTATATTGGGAAATTGTTCAGAATGACATTTCCTTTCTTTAATCCACAAAAAAGTTTTCAGATAAAGTTCCCCTTTAAAAACTTGATTCCCCCTACTCTATACTAAAGATTGATGACATAGTTTTCTCGCTCTATTATAAGTTTTCTCCATTATTTTCCAGGCTGAGCCTTATCTCCGAGTTCAGCTGTTAATCGCGGCGTCTCATGATAGGAAGTGTTTCAATTGATTTAGCGTTAGAAATGAAAATGAGTATTTTATGTTGATTTCAATCGTTGATTTGCATGACAAAGGGAACAGCTACTGATATAACGGGACTGGGGCAGCGCTTTCGGCTCTTAATTCACTTCTGGAGAAGAAATGTTCTGCGTTCAAACTTAAAGTAAATCGACCTTTATAAGCTATATGCTCAGGCGCTGTTAGTGCCTCCATGTCACGTCTTCTGGTCTGTGAATCTCTAAAGATTTCATGAAACCAAAAATCAATAAAACCATGTTGGCAGCTTAAAGTGATACTGTCATGGGAAATTTTTTTTTTTCAAAATGAATCCGTTAGTAGTGCTGCTCCAGCAGAATTTTGCACTGAAATCCATTTCTCAAAAGAGCAAACAGATTTTTTTATATTCAATTTTGAAATCTGACATGGGGCTAGACATATTGTCAATTTCCCAGCTGCCCCAAGTCATGTGACTTGTGCTCTGATAAACTTCAATCACTCTTTACTGCTGTACTGCAAGTTGGAGTGATATCGTCCCCTCCCTTATCACCCCAGCAGCCAAACAAAAGAACAATGGGAAGGTAACCAGATAACAGATCCCTAACACAAGATAACAGCTGCCTGGTAGATCTAAGAACAACACTCAATAGTAAAAACCCATGTCCAACTGAGACACATTCAGTTACATTGAGAAGGAAAAACAGCAGCCTGCCAGAAAGCATTTCTCTCCTAAAGTGCAGGCACAAGTCACATGACCTGGGGCAGCTGGGAAATTGACAAAATGTCTAGCCCCATGTCAGATTTCAAAATTGAATATAAAAAAATCTGTTTTCCCATGACAGGATCCCTTTAATATGAAAAGTAGAAACCCATTATTCTGCGGGTATGTGTCACATGGTATAACTGAATCTGGGAAGGCAAAACTCACCTAGAGGAATATAATATATAAAATACTTTTTATAGGTCCCTCCCACTTACCTATTATTCTATTTAAATGTGTCCCATGTAAGCACTGAATGAGGGAAGGCAAAACGTACCTATATGTAAAAAGGTTGTCTTTTCCTTGAACCCACATACTTTGTTTGAATGGAGATGAGGATGAACCCTGTATAAACAAATTCCTCCCAGTTACAGCCTTTGTTAGGCTTTGAGATAATAAGCAGCTCATTATCTGTTGTTTTACTACCTACTCCTCTGAAAACAGTGACTCAGTAGAACCAGGAAGCGCTACAACTTGAAATTTTCGACATTTATTATACCCCGAGGTTTTAAAAAGTCAGAGTCCAAAAAGCCGGCATATCAGACCTACCGTGGTTGTATGTACAGTAAGTCAATGGGAGAGGTCCCTATTCTGTGGTATGTGCTGGAATAAACCCGAAATTCCAACTATTACGGATAGTGATGGGCGAATTTCTCCCGTTTGGCTGAAAAATTTGCGAATTTCCAGCAAAATTCACAAAATATTGAAAAATTCAAGAAAAATTAGTGAAACTTGAAAATTGACGCCCGCATCAAGTTTGGACATGTGTCCGAAAAGTCACCTTCATTAATTTTGATGCCGGCTTAAAGTCAATGGGCTTCCGAATAATGTTGACGCATGATGATTTTGACGCAAGCGACTAAGATGCATCTAAGATTTTTTGCCGCTGGTGAAGATTCATTGGAGGCAAATTTATTCACCCATTACTAATTACGGACTTTTCAGCAAAAATCCCAAATAATAATAATTGGGAAAAAACTCAGAAAAAAATCGTATAATATGGATTTTCCCTTCATTTTTTTTGTGTTTGTCCCCGATCCGATTATATTGTGCTTTTTTAATAATAAATAACCTCCAGTTGGGGATTCTTGTTTGGTCGGAATTTTTTTCTTCAATAGGGATAATGTTTTTTCATCACAAGACCTAACCATTGAGCTTGTGTACTATATGTATGCACATAACATTAATTATATAGTGCTACTGGGATACACGGTGAATATAGAAAAGAACATACACAGGAAGGGCAAGTGTAATACATAAGTTTTAATATACAGAAGTAAAGGGTGATAAGTGACACAGTAGGAAGGAAGTCCCTGCCGTGTAGAGCTTACAATTAGTGATGAGGGAGATATTTTGGCATGTACAGATTTGCCGCGAATTTCCACTTTTTGCCGGCAGTGAAAATTTTCATGAAACTGTGTCAAAATTCACCACTTGGCTTGCGCAATAAAAAAAAAGTTGTACAACAAACGCATACGTCATTTCAGCCTTCCCCTCTCCTTCCACATCAACCAAATGGATCTGAGTAGTGATGGGCGAAAAGTCGCCAGCGAAAATTCGCCAGTGTAAAAAAAAATGGACACTGGCCGGCGCATTTTCGCCAGTGAATGTGCACCGGCATCAAAAACAGTCGTCAGCTTCAAAAACGAGATGCCCTCACCGTTTCGCGAATTCTTCTCCGTTTCATGAACTTCGTGGGAAATTCACAAATTTTTCAGCGAAACTAAATGCCCCAAATTCGCTCCTTCACTAGATCTGAGCCCTCTATATAAGGACATATACATAAATATATGGTTAATTATCGTGCAACCAAATTTTTGCAATACAAGACAGATTCGCTCATCACTACTTACAATCTATGCTTATGTTGAAAAAATAGCTCGCTGCTGCTTTAACAAAGTGAAATCTCTTTATGTTCAAAGCTTCATAACCCCAGAGCAAAGATCACTTCTGAGATCTGGAAATTCTCACCCAGTACAAAGGTTCAGGAGCTTCTGTGAATAAACCAATAGCACCATAAAGGATTCATTGTAGTGATTTGATGTTCATGAGCCATCTTAGTATTCTTAAAGAAAAAGTTACACCAAACGTAAGGCTTTGTGGGAACTGGAACCTTGGCTGGCTTTAGGCTACATTATTTCTGGAGCCACAACAGGCAGTTCAGTGAATATAAATAGACAGACACTGCTGTCGATGGAAAGGATATTGGGAAGTTGCTTAGAATGATATTGTCTTTCATGAGGAAAAATCAGCTGTTCCCCTTTAAGCTGTTTAAAATAGTAATTGACTGGTAATAACCTTGGGATACGATTGCTGTTGCCAAGAAATATTACAGATGTTCGAGATAAAATCTATAAATATCAATCATATATATATTTATATACATACATTGCTAATGGGCAGATTTATCAAGGGTCGAATTGAAAATTCGAAGTAAAAAAAAAATCGAATTTCAAGCTATTTTTGTGTACTTCGACTATCGAATAGGCCAAAATTTGATTAGAATTTGAAAAACATTTGACTATTAGAATATTGAAAGTGTTGGAATACATGCAACAGCATTCATGCTTAAACACTGGAGTATTAAAATGGTCACAAGGTGGCGCTGTGAATATTGTTAATGTATAATTGCAATGATCTTTGCTGTTGTTGAGCTTGAAAATCGAATTTCAAGCTATTTTTGTGTACTTCGACTATCGAATAGGCCAAAATTTGATTAGAATTTGAAAAACATTTGACTATTAGAATATTGAAAGTGTTGGAATACATGCAACAGCATTCATGCTTAAACACTGGAGTATTAAAATGGTCACAAGGTGGCGCTGTGAATATTGTTAATGTATAATTGCAATGATCTTTGCTGTTGTTTTTCTGCACTCTGTTGTTTTTCTTTTCTATCCACCATATTGATTTTGATCTTTCACACTGTTAAAGGAAAACTATACCCCCAAAATGAATACTTAAGCAACAGATAGTTTATATCAAATTGAATGACATATTAAAGAATCTTACCAAACTGGAATATATATTTACATAAATATTGCCCTTTTACATCTCTTGCCTTGAACCACCATTTCGTGACTCTATCTGTGCTGCCTCAGAGATCACCTGACCAGAAATACTACAACACTAACTGTAACAGGAAGAAGTGAGGAAGCAAAAGGCAGAACTCTGTCTGTTAATTGGCTCATGTGACCTTACATGTGGCTTGTATGTGTACACAGTGAATCTTACGATCTCAGGGGGCGGCCCTTATTTTTTAAAATGGCAATTTTCTATTTATGATTACCCAATGGCACATACTACTAAAAAAGTATATTATTATTATAATGGTTCATTTACATGAAGCAGGGTTTTACACATGAGCTGTTTTACTCAGTATCTTTTAATAGAGACCTACATTGTTTGGGGGGTATAGTTTTCCTTTAAATGTGCTCTGTATTATCCCTGAGTGATTCACAAGTAAATCCTTTCCCAAGTTGCTGTGCTGAGTGTTCCCTGTGTGATCATCATAAAGACCACCTCTGCCAACAGGTTATGGGCCCAGGCACAATCCAACTCAGTGAAAAGACTGACACAAGGAATCTTCCAGAGGTTCTGTGAACTACAAAGCACAAGTAAGAATCCCAGCTTATACAAGGAAGTGAGGCAGACATGGCTGGCAGCTCAGAACTTAAACTAGCAGTGGCTAAACTGAATAATGAGAATTATCAACTGTGGAAGTTTAAAGTAGAAATGCTGCTATCCAGAGATGACTTGTGGGAAGTTATAACTACAGATAGACCAGATGTTAATCACCAGGAATGGGATAAGAAAAACAGACAGGCACGGGCAACAATAAGTCTGTTAGTGGAAGATGAACAGCTTATTCATATAAGGCATCAGAATACTGCTAAAGGCATGTGGGATGCATTGCAAAAACTACATGAAAGATCCAGCCTGAATAGCAAACTATTCCTGCTAAGGAAGCTATACCAGATGAGATTAGGCTCAGGAAAAGACATGCAGGAGCATATAAATGCAATGTTGCAGGTTGTGGCACAACTCCAGGCAATTGGAGAGGATATAAAAGACAGCCACGTATCAGCCATACTTCTGTGCAGTTTACCTGAATCATACAGTGCACTGATTAATGCCCTGGAAACAAGGCCTGAAGCTGAACTAACACTAGAATTTGTCAAAACCAGGCTCATAGATGAATACATGCGCAGAAAGGAGCAAACATTTGACAATACAGAAAGTAATACTGAGGCAGCTCTTAAAGCCACAGACACAAAGCTACATAAGAAAGAGAGCAAAGTTTGCTTCAGATGCAAGAAACCAGGACACTTTAAGAAAGACTGTTCAATATGGAAGGCAGAGCAAAGGGCAAAATTTCCAAGAAGTTTTAAACAAACAGTCAGAACTACAGTGAATGACAATGATAGAGATCAGTGGCACGGAACTTTTAAAGTAACAAACACCCTTTCAAACCAGAACTGGTATATAGATTCAGGAGCAACAAGTCACATGACAAGCGACAGAAACTTCTTTACAGAGTTTGATCCAAATAACAAAGAAACTATTTACCTTGCAGATGGAAGTAGCACTACAGCTGAAGGAATTGGGCATGGAATTCTTATTTGTCACAATGCTGACGGACACAGATTGCCTATACCAATAAAGGATGTGCTATATGTTCCAAAACTAGAAGGTGGGCTCTTATCTGTAAGGAAACTGGGATCCAAAGGACTTATCACAAAATTCCAAGGTGACAAGTGTACAATCCAGAATGGAGAAAAGGTCATCACAACAGCCATAGTGGATAAGCATCTATATCGACTGGACACAGTAAAGGAGCAAGCAAGACTCTGCACACAGGGGCACAACAACTGCATTCACATGTGGCATAGACGTCTAGGTCACAGACATCCAGATGGCATACAAGAACTGATTAGGCAGAACCTGACAAAAGATCTAGTATTGTCAGCCTGTCCAACTTTCGTGAGATGTGATTGTTGCATCAAAGCTAAAGCTACAAGAGCAACTCCTCCAAAGGTGAGCCAGAACAGAGCTTCAAAAACGCTTGACCTTATACATAGTGATGTATGTGGTCCTATGCGAGTGCCCACACCAGGAGGTAATAGATACATAGTGACTTTAACAGATGACCATTCAAGATACACAGTCACATATCTAATGAAAAACAAATCAGAAGTGTTTGAAAAACTGCAAGATTATGTGACAAAGGCAAGTAACAAATTTCAGAGAAAACCACTTGTGTTCAGAAGTGACAATGGCGGAGAATTCACTGGACACAAAGTAGAGAATTTCTTAAAACAGCTTGGGATAGAGCATCAAAAGACTGTCCCATATACACCAGAACAGAATGGGGTAGCTGAAAGGAAAAATAGAACCCTAACAGAAATGATCAGATGTATGCTGACTGATTCAGGACTATCTGAAAAATACTGGGGTGAAGCAGCAATGACAGCTACTTACCTGCAAAACAGATTGTACTCCAAATCTGTCATGAAAACACCATATGAACTGTGGCATGGTGAAAAACCCAGTGTTAAACATATCAGAGTTTTTGGGTGCAAAGCATTTGCTTACATTCCAGAAGAGAAACGCAGCAAACTGCAAAATCGGGCAGTGGAAGGTATCCTTGTTGGATATGCAGAAAATTCCAAAGGATACAGAATTCTGGATCCAAAGATTGACAAGGTGGTGATCAGTAACAGTGTAACATTTATTGAAGACCTAAGAGATGGTGTAATGACTTCACTAGAACAAAGACGAGAAAAGGTGAAAGATACTGAACAAGAAACATGTACATCTCCAGAACAAATAGTTGAAGTTGGCACTGAATTTGACACCACAGATGAGCAGACACAACCAAGCACTGACAATGAACCAAGGCGTTCAATAAGAGAGAACAAGGGCAAACCACCTGTTCGACTTTCATACAAAGCAAATACAGCCTACATATGTGAACCTACATGTTGGAAAGACATATCACAACTTCCAGAAGGGGAAGCCAATAAGTGGATAAAGGCTGCTGAAGAGGAGATAAAATCTCTGCATAACAACCACACCTGGAAGCTTACAGAACTACCAACAGGAAGAAAAGCTATTGGCTGTAAGTGGACTTTTAAAATCAAGTATAACACTGATGGTACAGTTGAGAGATACAAAGCAAGACTAGTAGCCAAAGGATATTCTCAAAAATATGGAGAAGACTATGATGAAACATTTGCTCCAGTAGTTAAGCACACTACAATTAGGACTCTGCTCACTGTAGCAGCTGCAAAGAAAATGCAGATAAAGCACTCTGATGTCAAAACAGCCTTCTTACACAGCGAGCTAACAGAAGAAATCTACATGGAACAGCCACAGGGATTTGAGAATCCACAAAAACCAGACCTAGTATGCAAACTCCAGAAAGGGCTCTATGGCCTCAAACAGGCAGCTAGAGCATGGAATATGAAAATTAATGATGTGCTCACAAAAGAAAAATTTCAAAGGAGCAAAGCAGATCCCTGCTTGTATACTAAGAAACTGACTGGTAGGTGGATCTTTGTACTCATATACGTGGATGATCTGTTAGTATGCTTTGAGGAAGAAGGGGATCACATCAAACTACTACAAGCTCTAAATGAGGACTTTGAGACCAAAGACTTAGGTGACATAAAACATTACCTTGGCATACAGATTGAAAGAGAAGAAGATGGCAGTTATCTTCTGAACCAAAGTCACAAATACAAGAAGTAATTGAAACTTTTGGGATGAATGATGCAAAACCAGTTAACTCTCCTATGGAAACAAATTACTTAAAGGAAATGAACAATGAAGTTGATTTGCTACCAAATAACTGTCAATACAGAAAAGCTATAGGAAAACTGCTTTACATTGCTACAGTTGCAAGACCCGACATCGCTACAGCAGTGGGATTTTTATGCAGAAAGGTGTCTAAGCCAAGTCAGATGGACTGGAATGCTGTAAAACGGGTCATACGTTACTTAAAGGGAACAATACATTTCAAGTTAAAGTTGCCTGCAAGGGGCAAATGTAACCTGATTGGATTTGTTGATGCTGACTGGGCTGGAGACTCAAGTGATAGAAAATCTACTAGTGGACACTTGTTTCTACTCTCTGGTGGACCCATTAGCTGGACCAGCAGAAAACAGTCAACTGTGACACTTTCTTCAACCGAAGCAGAGTATGTTGCAGCAGCACAAGCAAGTCAAGAGTTAATTTGGCTAAGACAACTGTTAGCAGATTTGGATCAAAAGCAGATGGAACCCACTCAGATGTTTGAAGACAACCAAGGGTGCATTGCACTTGCACAGACAGAACGAGTCAACCCAAGAACCAAACATATTGATGTAAGGTATCATTTCCTAAGGGACTTGCAAGAGCAAAGACAGCTTGACTTAAAATATTGTCCAACTGAGGACATGGTTGCAGATATGCTTACCAAGCCTCTACATGCAAAGAGACACTTGGAACTGTTAAAGAAGAGTGGATTATCAGTTTAAGCCTTTCACTGTTGAGAAGGGGTGTTGGAATACATGCAACAGCATTCATGCTTAAACACTGGAGTATTAAAATGGTCACAAGGTGGCGCTGTGAATATTGTTAATGTATAATTGCAATGATCTTTGCTGTTGTTTTTCTGCACTCTGTTGTTTTTCTTTTCTATCCACCATATTGATTTTGATCTTTCACACTGTTAAATGTGCTCTGTATTATCCCTGAGTGATTCACAAGTAAATCCTTTCCCAAGTTGCTGTGCTGAGTGTTCCCTGTGTGATCATCATAAAGACCACCTCTGCCAACAGAAAGTTATCATGTACTGTCTCTTTAAAACTTCGACTTCGACCATTCACCATCTAAAACTTGCCAAATTGCTGTTTTAGCCTATGGGGGACCTCCTAAAACCTATCTGGAGTCAATTGGTGGACTTTGAGAAATCAAAGTTTTTTTTAAAAAATACTTTGAATCAAATTCGATCAAATATGATGTTAACTTCGATTCGAACAATCGAAGTAACATCTATTCAACCGCAGAAAAAACCTTTTCTTTAATAAATTTCGGTTCGGTTTTTTCTTCGAATTTCGAAGTTATGGGAGTTCAAAAAAAGTCCTGTTACTTCGAAATATCGACTCTTGATACATCTGCCCCTTAGTGTTACTGGTGCTTTAACACTCACAGCCTTCATGCCTAAATACTCCTGGAGCACCTTCTTAAAGGGATCCTGTCATCGGAAAACATGTTTTTTTCAAAACGCGTCAGGTAATAGTGCTACTCCAGCAGAATTCTGCACTGAAATCTATTTCTCAAAAGAGCAAACAGATTTTTCTTTATTCAATTTTGAAATCTGACATGGGGCTAGACATTTTGTCAATTTCCCAACTGCCCCAGTCATGTGACTTGTGCCTGCACTTTAGGAGAGAAATGCTTTCTGGCAGGCTGCTGTTTTTCCTTCTCAATGTAACTGAATGTGTCTCAGTGAGACATGGGTTTTTACTATTGAGTGTTGTTCTTAGATCTACCAGGCAGCTGTTATCTTGTGTTAGGAAGCTGTTATCTGGTTACCTTCCTATTGTTCTTTTGTTTGGCTGCTGGGGGGGGAGGGAGGGGGTGATATCACTCCAACTTGCACAGCAGTAAAGATTGATTGAAGTTTTTTAGAGCACAAGTCACATGACTTGGGGCAGCTGGGAAATTGACAACATGTCTAGCCCCATGTCAGATCTCAAAAGTGAATATAAAAAAATCTGTTTGCTCTTTTGAGAAATAGATTTCAGTGCTGGAGCAGCACTATTAACTGATTCATTTTGAAAAATGTTTTTTTCCCATGACAGTATCCCTTTAAGATGAGATGAAAAAGTTGGGTGATCATTGTTCTAATGTCCTATATATTAAAGTTACTATAGCTGATAACTGGCTCAAAATGTATCAATAACCCTGCTGCGCACTAAAGGGGGTCCCTGGTCAAATGTTGTGCGTCCAAAGGGGGGCCCTGAACCAAACACATTGACAATCACTGTATTAAAGAGATTTATTTGTACCCAATCAATTAAACCCTCCTTCCCAGCTCCTTCAGAAGAAAACTCCATATCTTGATACCCCCTGGTTTCTGTTAGAATGTTATCTGCACTGGGAGAGGGACTGATGGGTTGTCACACTTCTACTCCTCGGTGAAGCCCAATCCTGCCCTTTCTAAGCTGGTCATTAGTGATGGGCGAATTTATTCGCCAGGCGTGAATTTGCGGCGAATTTGCGCGATTCGCCGCCAGCGAATAAATTCGCGAAACGCCCGCGAAAATTCACGGCAATAATTCGCCGGCGTCAAAAAAAATTTTTCCGAAAATGTTTTTACGTCGAAAAAACGGGCGCCGGCGCCGTTTCGCAAATTTTTCGCCGTTTCGCGAATTTCGGGCGAAATTCGCACATTTTTCGGCGAAGCGAAACAGCGCAAATTCGCCCATCACTACTGGTCATCACAGAAACTGCTATCCATACACTATATTTGCCTCATTTATGGGATCCCTGTTCCCCAACTTCACAAAGGGAACCCCTTCCCTTAGGGCATTGATTTGATACTGTGGACTTCTGCTCCAAGCCATATTCATTTGTAAGGTTTAGTTCTCCTTTAAAGAAAAAAGGCAAAAAATTGCCAGAAAGCATCAAGGCAAAGAAAAAGTTGTTGAGGTTGAGTAGAAGTCAATGGGAACTGTCTCTAACAACTTTATTTACCTATTTATTTGAACAGTTCATTAAAAGATTTAGGTTTTTTAGCCTTCTTGAAAATGAATGGAGAAATTAGATTTTCGTTGGAGTTTTTTTTCTGCAGGACTTTTTTGTCATGTTTATTTTTAAATAAGGAAAAAAGTTTTTGTGGGTTTTGATGTTATTTTTCCTTTTTTTGTGCTCACTTTCTTTTTATCAACCTTGAAAACCTCGAAAGTGTCATTTACAAATGCATGGTGCCAATATCTCTTTCCTATCCTTCCTATTCTGATGAATGGGGCACAACAGCTGGCAGTTTGGGTACATCAAGAATATAAGGACCCCCGATTAATGGAACAGTACAGAGATCTCTTGGGGGGAATGTTTATTCCTAGAACAATGCAGATATGAAGGATACATTCTAGAGATGCACCGAATCCACTATTTTGGATTCGGCCGAACCCCCGAATCCTGCGTGAAAGATTCAGCTGTGAAAGATTCGGTGCATCCCTAATACATTCCACAGTTTCAGCGGGTTATTTATTAAAGTCTGAATGCCAGAAAATTCGTGTTTTTTTAATATAAAATCCAAATTTTTAGTTAAGAAGAAAACACAAATCTTTCAGGATTTATAATACCCCGAGGATGGAAAAAGTCCAAATCTGAAAATCCGGCATCTCAGAACTGCCGATAAATCTGCATATAAATCAATGTCGCAAAGATATCCTGATCTTGCGCAATAATCCGAAGATTAAGTGGTTTTCGGCAAAAATCTGAAAAAAACTACGTTTTTGGGTGGAAAATCAGAAAAATTTGTATGATGGTTTTTTTTAAACTATTTTTATGGGTTTTTTCCAGCACAGGAAATTTTCAGGGAAATGTATTGATAAATAAGGGTGATGGGCGAATAAATTCGGCAGGCACGAATTTGCCGCAAATTTCTGCATTTCGCTGCGAAAATGCACAGGTGAGAATTCACCAGCGTCAAAAGATTTTGGACGTTCGCTGGAAAAGTCGCTCGTGTAAAAACCGTTGCGCGTCAACATTATTCGGACACCCATTGACTTTACCGCTGGCGTCAAAATTGACACGGGTGTCAGAATTGATGCTGGCGTCAAAATTGACGTGGGTGTCAAAATTTACGTTTCGCTAATTATTCTCTGTTTTAGTGAAGCGAATACGGACAAATTCACCCATCCCTACCTGTGTGGATTAGGTTGTCGTTTTCAGGAAATAACAAGAGAAATTTGGCCTTTGATAAATGGGCCTCCTCCTGTTTGTCACATTGCTGGTTTATTCTGTTGGAATCAGTTTATGAGTCAAGTTAAATCCCTAACGACCCTTTCTGTTCAACAAATCTCCCCTATTGTCAGCCTGGGATAAACAGCAAGAGTGTATATAATGGAAACGTTTTTTATATACATAATATATCAGAACATATTGTACACAAACATTAGTCAACAAACTGGCATATATTTCTTTGATTGTCTAAAGGTTTTTTTTTTTATTTCATTCTTATTATTTCCTTTCACCCCCCTTTAAATAAACAGAATAATAACATGCGTTTATTATCCATGATCAATTGTTCCGCTGTACATTCTTCAGTTGCCAGTACACTGTATTTTGTTTATAGGCTCATGCATCTTATAATGAAAGGCCCTTAAACAAGTTATTATTCATCTAATATAAGGGCAAACCATTGTGCTTGTCTGATGGAACAAAGCTTTATGCTGTCTTTAGATTGAACTCAAGAAACAAGTGTTTACACACAGAAGCAGAAAGAATTATTTGTGTTGAAAATATTTCCTAAAAAACAGCGCTTAGTGATGTAAATTGTGTCGACAGGATTCTATTGGCCTCAAACCTTTATATGATCACGGGACTCCCCATTATCTTTATAATTTACGGTAGGGGTACATTATCCCTTATAATACACAAGTGATACTCAGAGTTCCCTGTATAACTCAGCCTGCAGCCTTGTGCCTTTATATGGCCACAGAACCCCTCAGTGACTTCTAATATCCTTATCATTTACAGTAGGGGGTACATTATCCCTTATAATACATGAGTGATACTCAGAGTTCCCTGTATAACTCAGCCTGCAGCCTTGTGCCTTTATATGGCCACAGAACCCCTCAGTGACTTCTAATATCCTTATCATTTACAGTAGGGGGTATATTATCCCTTATAATACATGAGTGATACTCAAAGTTCCCTGTATAACTCAGCCTGCAGCCTTGTGCCTTTATATGGGCACAGAACCCCTCAGTGACTTCTAATATCCTTATCATTTACAGTAGGGGGTATATTATCCCCAGCGGCGATCCTTGCCTTTTCGCTGCCTGAGGCGGCCTTCCTTTGCTGCCCCCAGCCCTCCTCACGGCGCTAACATTTTCAGCGCCGGAGGGGGTCGGGCGGTGCACTTCACTAGTGCAGAGAGCGCAATTGTGCTCTCTGCACTAGAAGAGCCGAATTTCCAGGTTGAAAACCGGAAATTTGGCTCTTAGTTACCAGGAGCGGCATTTTTGCCGCCCCTTGGCAACCAGGGGGGTGCTGCCGGCTGAGGCGAGTGGTTCAACTCGCCTCATTGGTGGAGCGCCCCCAGTGTCGGACTGGCCCGGCGGGAAACCGGGAAAAAACCCGGTGGGCCCCGACCCTTAATGGGCCCCCGCCGGGCCAGACCCCTCTCCCGACCATTTTGTTAAAAAAAAAAAAGATTTCTTTAGGCGCCGCGCTGCGCCATCTGCGCATGCGCGCAGCAACATACAGAGCTCTGAGCGGCGTCTCTCAAGAAGGAGCGTCGAAGCATGCTGTCACGAAGGTGTGCAGTGCGCATCACGGTAGGGGGTCGAGGGGGTCGGGGGGGCCCTGGACAGTAGTGCCGGTGGGCCCCGGGCCCCCCAGTCCGACCCTGAGCGCCCCTGATTATCGCTTATAATACACAAGTGATACTCAGAGTTCCCTGTATAACTCAGTCTGTAGCCTTGTGCCTTTATATAGTCACACAACCCTTGAGTGACTTCTAATATCCTAATTATTTACAACAGGGGGTACATTATCCCTTATAATACATGAGTGATACTTAGAGTTCCCTGTATAACTCAGCCTGCAGCCTTGTGCCTTTATATGGTCACAGAACCCCTCAGTGACTTCTAATATCCTTATCATTTACAGTAGGGGGTACATTATCTCTTATAATACATGAGTGATACTCAGAGTTCCCTGTATAACTCAGCCTGCAGCCTTGTGCCTTTATATGGTCACAGAACAACCCCTCAGTGACTTATTATATCCTTATCATTTACAATAGAGGGTACATTATTCCTTATAATACATGAGTGATATCCTCTGAGTAGGACTTAATGCAGTAGATTATCAGACCAAAGTCCAATTATATTAAGAGATGGCCTGATTAATTTCTTGATATTTTTTTAAAGGTCAGTTTGACTGATATTTAAGAGCAGGAACCCAATATATCAGACACTGCACCCCAAAACATAAATTCTAAGGAAACATTGCTAAAAAAATATAGCCTGCTGAGTGCTGGAAGTGACACTCTCTGTTAGATATACAACAAAAATATATGCAAATATTCCTGAGGAAGCCTTTCCGCTTCAGAAATGAAGGACAATAATGGGCATGTGCAATTACAGCTCTATTAATTGGGATTTTTTTCTCCTCACTAAGGAACTTACAGATATAATTGCATAGAAAGTCTTCTTGACTCGGAGCTGATGAACCCTCTCTCTTTCCAATTTGTTCTTCTTTCTCTTTATACAGCTGGTGAAGGACACATCTCTGCAAACCATTTATAAGCAGCAAGAGAAAATGTGATGGGAAAGTGGTAGGAAGATTATGTGAAATCCTTGAGTAATTCCACCTCTGTGGGGAATAAGGACAAGGTAACGTGTTACATGTGGATGAGCCAGAGCCGTTGACTCCAAGCAAACACTTATGCATCTTCATAAAACCGTCTGACAGCTTTAAAAAACAAAAGACTAATTTTAGAAATTCCCAAACATCAATCAGATTTTGTTTATAAATCCAATAACCATTGGGCACTCATTCTTTTGTGGGCTCACAACTCTGAATCTACATTTAGAGCAACATAACATAAGTCCAGCAAGAAGCAATGAGCACTTTTAGGTCCTCGATGTCTATTGCAAAAGCCATTAGCTCAGTCACCATGAAAAAGCAACTGGTGCTTAAAAGTAATGTGAGAATCTTAAATCTTTCAGGCTGGAGAACTAACATTTCTGCTATTTATTATTAGATAAATCTTTGCTGCAGCATGGGAACAAATTTCACCGTAAGCCCCCATAGGTCATAACAAGGTTACAGATATATAGAAACATTGGGGTAACAGTCACCCTGCTATAGTTTCAGGGGTACCCAGGGCACAAATAATCACTCACCCCAAATCTCATCCTAACTGGCCTTCAGGCTGGGCCCCCTTAGCTCATAACAAGATTACAGATATATAGAAACATTGGGGTAACGGTCACCCTGCTATAGTTCCAGGGGTACCCAGGGCACAATTAAACACTCACCCCAAATCTCACCCTAACTGGCCTTCAGACTGGGCCCCCTTAGCTCATAACAAGGTTACAGATATATAGAAACATTGGGGTAACAGTCACCCTGCTATAGTTCCAGGGGTACCCAGAGCACAAATAAGCACTCACCCCAAATCTCACCCTAACTGGCCTTCAGGCTGGGCCCCCTTAGCTCATAACAAGGTTACAGATATATAGAAACATTGGGGTAACAGTCACCTTGCTATAGTTCCAGGGGTACCCAGAGCACAAATAAGCACTCACCCCAAATCTCACACTAACTGGTTTGGTGAAGACTGGACTTCTCCTGGTTCATGGTGAGAGCTAATGATGGGCTAATACATTAGCCTGGAGCGAATTTGCGGCGATTTTCCACATTTCGTCGCTGCTTGCGTCAAAACCGTCACACGTCAACACTATTCGGATGCCTATTGACTCTAACGCCAGCGTCAAAATTGACACGGGTGTCAATTTTCAAGTTTCGCTAATTTTTCGCCGTTTCGTGAATTTCCCGTGAAATTTTCGGCAAAACGGGAGAAATTCCCCCATCACTAGTGAGAGCACTTGTTTTAATCAATTATATACTTTTACTCTTTATATTAAGCATAACAATTAAAAGCTATAAAACATCACAGTTTCCAGAATTATCTCACGTAAGCCCAAGAGATATTTTTACTGTAAATTAATGTAGGATCCATTCAAGCTGCGCTTTGGCTGTGACTCTATAAAAAACGGAGGAAATGGCCGTACTTTTCTCAGCTTGCATTGGACTGACACTGTTCTCTCTCTTTGTGCATGAAATGTGAGTTTACATTCCAGATTCAATAAATGGATCTCTGCGACCTCATAAATTGTCACTTTTGATTATAACATAATTAAAGACTCATAAAATGAATGAACCACAGACGTTTCAGCGAAGCACAAACAGCGTGGCCGCTGGCAATCAGAAGTGTGTGTGTGGCAAAAGCTCAGTGGGCAGCATTCAGAAATAGTATTGAAAGATTATTTTCCTTACTGAGTCTTCAGCCTATTGTGTCTCAGCCACAGGAACGACGAGGGTAATTACAGAGCAGCATGGAGCAATTTCTTTCTATAATATGATGCTCATTATCTGCTGGCTGGTGGAGGGTTCAACATCATTATTTCCGTGTTGCAGGTGCAGGTTCTTACAGACAAAGTACATAGGGAACGTGTGTTTTCTGTATGTATATAAATCCTGGGCAGGGTGAGTTGGCCAATGTTATAGCAAGAAGTGACCTCAGTAATTGTGAGGGGGGCAGGAGATTTTTGGAATACAATTGGCATCATTGATGAAGATTACCCATGTGCTGATTTATTAAAGTAAATAGTGAATAAGAGTGTGTTGACAATGCCATGATATAGGCAGGGTTGGACTGGGCAGGCACCAGGAAAACACCCAGTGGGCCCCAGTAGTTGCCAGCACGGCCGGCTCAGACCCGCTACCTGCCTGAGACCTGCCCCCCCTACTGACCTCCCCTTGGTTCCAATCGTGGCTACAAGAAGAGACACAAGGGGGGAGAGTGCCGGAGGGGGGGTTGCAGCTCTGGAGGGGAGCCAGGAGGGTGTGGGGGCACCTGATGTGAAAGCCTGGTGAGCTCCAGCCCTCCAGTCCAACGCCGGCTATAGAGAATGACATTATTTGTTATGGGGTAAATAATGCCCATTGACAATGCATTTGAAATAAGGAAAAAAACTTGAGAAAAAAAAAACGCCCTTTAACGTTAATGCAGTTGGAGTGAGGAAAAAAAGTCTGCCATAGATTCTAATATATTTTGCTACCAAAAATTTGCCACAACAAAAAAGTCATGGTTTTAAGAGAGGGATTGTACCTTTTATCGGAAGATACACTAAGAAAGTGAATTAAAATAAAATAAATATAATTATTAAAGTAGAGAAGCACCAAATCCAGAATTTTAGGATTCGGCTGAATCATTTGTGGTGGATTCAGTATTTCCATGATTTAGGGTTTCTTATTAGGTTTGGTAAGGTATTGAGCTTTGGCTCAGTTGCAACAAACTGTACACTTTATTGGGCCTTCTGTAAATAGTAGAAAACCTCTGTTCAATCTGGATTAATAAGCATTTGGAAACTGATCCATGGCCACATTGGTCTAAATGTTGGACCATAGACAAGTTGACATCAGCATTGTCTTATAAAAGTTCTGTTGAAGTCAATAGGGAAACATGGAACTGAATTAGAAGACTTTTTCCCTCATGAAATTGAATCAAACCCTGCACCTTAATTGATAATTAACTTCAAATCAATGCCTCTTACATCTGGCCATCTTGTTAAAGTCCTGCAGTGGGAACAGTAACAGCTGGCTGCATCTCCTCCACAGTCACATACAGATCAAGGTCATTATTTAAACATTCAGAATCTAGTGTATACGACACATTTACTCAATAGAACATCAACCTTGTGACACACACATGCCAATCACTCATACTGTATCCCATCACTTTGCATAGAGTCTGACGATTTGCAGTGGAGAGAAGTTGCTGGTCTGATGAAGTTTATGGATTTGACCTCCCTTGAAATTTCCTAGTACAATTGGAAAAACAATGTTTTGATATGTTATTTTTCTTCTAGATGTGTTAACATATATACGGTAGTATATATATTTAATGTAACGACCATGAGATCTCAAACTTCCCTATATGTAACATATAGTAGTTCCTATATGGAAACAGTAGAAATTCTGGAAAATAATTCTAATTTTGCATCAAATTTCTCCACTTTGACCCCCATTGAATGTGCTTAAGAAACCTTGACCTGCACTTAAAGCAAACCAATCAGAATCTGCCACTGCCCTAATACCTAACCCAATGCAACTCTCTCATCCTTTAAAGCAGAGGTCCCCAACCTATTTTACCCATGAGCCACATTCAAATGTAAAAATAGTTGGGGAGCAACACAAGCATGAACAGTTATCCTGGGGGTGCCAAATAAGGCCTGTGATTGGCTGTTTAGTAGCTCCTATGTGGACAGGCAGCCTACAGGAGACTCTGTTTGACAGTACACCTGGTTGTATGCAACCAAAACCTGCCTCCAAGCCCAGAATTCAAAACTAAGTACCTTCTTTGAGTCCACTGATAGGAACATCCAAGGGGGTTGGTGAACAACATGTTACTCACGAGCCACAGGTTGGGAATCACTGCTGCTATAGAATATGATATAAGAATTGAGAACTTTGAAGCCCAGAATTGGAGTATCTAATGTATTAATACCAGTGTAGGCTAAATAAAATACAAATACATTACAATTCGGTCAATGTTTGAATTGGAGCCCATGCTAATCAACATAAACAAAAACTATCATTATGTAGTGATGCCCCAGTCCAGATTGGTTGGATATGTTGGTAATTGATCTCTCCCGAAGTGCTAAGCGATCTTATTAATAAGCCTAATCTACAATCCACTCAGCCTTAGCAGCCTTAGTGTGTAGCCTAATTGCACCAATTATCCCCACAGTTGACTGGTTCAAATTGAAGTAACACAGCCCTTGGGGTATATTTATCAAAGAGTGAACTTAGAGACTGCCACAGTCCTCTAGTGTGAATTTCCGCCACTCTCTATTCATTTCTATGGGGTCTTGAAAGCTGTATTTATCAAAGGATGAACTTTCACTTTCGCCCATTGATAAATACTCTTTTGAAAATCCCATATAAATTAATGGAGAGCGGCAGAATTTCACTCTAGCAGACAGTGGCGACCTCTAACTTCACTCTTTGATAAATATACTCCATTGTGTGGTTAGTAATATTATTGACCATAATATCAAATCTGATGGACCATTCAATATCCTATCATTCTGAGCATTTTAATTGGCTAGTCAGATATTCCTTGGGCCCACTTACTGTACAATAGCACACCTAATTGACTTCAGTGTTATGTAGCCAGTTCACAGTGAAATAGCATTTCCAATATACAGCAGATAATAACACAGGTATAGTAATGTTGTGGTTAATGCACAAATCACATAATATGGATACGAATATATTAGCTTTATGCTTACCATGACAGGCCCTGGGTTTTCTGGTATCTACATCAATGTAATGAAACAGAGGCACATCACCTTATGATTATATAAGTAAATATAGATGTTTTAACAGGCACTAGCACTGATCTTGCAAACATTCAAACATTCTTTCAAACTCTACCTTTCAGTATTTTTGCTGATCCAGTGTAGCATAGGGGAATACTTTTCAAGGCACAGTTTTGCCTGCATGAGTAAATTTAGGGTCCTGTTCCTGCTGAATTGTGTTAAGTACACAAATACCTATAGTTTTATTGTATCTCTCTGTACAGACTATGAGCAAACTTAGGGGGCTGTTCCTGCTGAATTGTGCTTAGTACAGGGGAATACCTATGCTGCCATAGATTTATGGTATCTCTCTGCACAGACTATGAGCAAACTTATGGGGCTGTTCCTGCTGAATTGTGCTTAGTACAGGGGAATACCTATGCTGCCATAGTTTTATGGTATCTCTCTGTACAGGCTATGAGCAAACTTAGGGGCTGTTCCTGCTGAATTGTGCATAGTACAGGGGAATAATTATGCTGGAACAGTTTAATGGTATCTCTGTAAAGTTTACTACAAACAAGAGGCTGTTTCTGCACAAGAGCAGGGGAATATCTATACTTGTGTAGTGCCAGCTCAAGACTCCAACAAAGAAGATAGTGGGATAATTACCCCCCGACCAGACTGCACTGGGCACTAAGGGGGGCACTACAACCTCCAGAGAGGACAGATAACGAGTGAAAGTCCAGTTGTGAAATTATATGTTGTTTGAGGAAAAGATACTTAAAGTTAAGCCATCTTGCTTCATGAATGTCAATAAAAATACAATGGATTGAGAAGTAACTGTCAGACCAGAGACTGAATCAGATGCAGACAGTGACCTACAAGCAACACAAACTGACACCCAGCTCTCCTGAGGATGGAGCAAGAGGTCCAGCTAGTGATGGGCAGAAACAAGGTCAGACAGATGCAGGATCATGACAGACAGAACAGGTTGAACACAAATCAATGAGAAAAGGTACAAGCAGGGTCACAACCAGAAAATCAATCAGTAGAGGATTGTCAGGATTAAGGGGAAGAAACTTGATAACTGAGCAATATATCTAATATATACAATAGTTCCAACTGTTCCGTGTCCTGGGGGTGAAGAGGCTAAGGTTCATTAAGACAAGTATGTGGTTTCAATATGTTGCACATGATGGTGACATACATACTCATATCATGATTACATAGCGATGAGCAAATTTTTTCAGGCCCGCCATGGATTGTGGCAAAATTACGCATTTCGCCACCTGCTAATTTTTTCGAAAGAGCAGCAACAAAAAAAAAGTCACTATAAGAAAAAACTGACATTGACATTAAAAGGCATGTAAAGTCAAAAAAATAAAATCCCATTTTTACTTTCTTTAATGAAAAAGAAACCTATCTCCAATATACTTTAACTAAAAAATGTGGTTTTATAAGAAACCTGACCGTATGCAGTGAAATTCTCCCTTCATTTACTGCTGTGGATAGGAATTGTCAGATGGTCCCTAACTGCTGAGCAGGGAAACAATCATACTTATGAACAGCAGAGGGAGCCCCCGCCTTACTTCCCAGCCATGCAGAACTCAAGCAGCTTTGTTTATGACGATCCCTAAGCAGCCCAGACCACACTGAGCATGTGCACAGTCTTAGTCTTGCAAAGATGTTTAACAAAGTTACAAGATGGTGACCCCCTGTAGCCAACTTTGAAAGCATAAATTATTTGTTTGATTAGGCTTGTGATGCAGTAAGTTCATGTTTATATTTAGTATACAAAATACAGCATTTCTAGCCTTTTTCTATTTTAGACTTTACATGCCCTTTAATGCATTTGGAGTGAGAAAAATTGTTGCTTGTGTAAAAAGTCGCGCTTAAAAAATGTTTGACTCCCATTAACTTCAATGCGCTTTTGCCCATATGTCGGCAAAGCAAAATGGTACCGATTTGCTCATCACTACTCATACAATGTACTAAAGAACCAAGTGCAGCTTGTGTAAGAGTGAAAGTGCAAGTGTCATATATAAAAACTGTCAAAGGGAAAGGGCACTGGCACAACTACAGAGGAAGCAGACCCCACGGGGGGCTGGGAAAAGGGCTATAATTAAACAGATAATATATTAGACATGCATAAAGACAATACATGGGATATACTTTACATATTCATTAAGCTCTTCAGGTGTATATTTGTATATTAATAAAGCCTTCCACATAGGCAGAACATGTCCTTCTGTATCAGTTACTAACTGACTGTATTCTCTAGAAGAAGGTATTTCCCATGTCCTGTAAATAGGAGGGATGTTTAATTCATTAGCTCACTTGACCTTGTCAGCGCCCCTGACAATATAGAGAAAGCTGAAGAAGCCTGAGCTGTGTCTTGGGGCCATCAATACGTTCCTCCGACTGGGTCTGTTCTGTTGGTGAGAGATTGCTTGTTTCTCCTTCTGTATTCAACGGCCACTTCAGCCTCGTTCCCTTTCAGCTTCTATTTGAAATCTCAAAATTGAAATTTAAAGCAGAGGGAACTGTTGTAACAACAGGGTTTATAAAGGCACAACGGTAGCTGTTTGTTTCCATTAAACCCAATCCCAGGTACTGTAGGTCTCTGTGCATACCAAGTGCCAGAATAAGGGGAGAGGTTGAGTCCATTATGGAATACAAGGTGTATTGAGTATGGTATGTGCTTTACACTGCTACAGTAGTGAGCTAATGAAGATATCCCATCATGCTAATTGTTGAGTTGTGAGCAGTGCTGGTAGCTGATATTGGGGGAGGGGTGTAATTAAAGTCGCAAACAGCAAAATAATTTGCACCAATAAGAATAAAAATCCACATCTCGCAATGTAATATTGTTCCTTAATCTGTTATTGCATTGCGAATTTTAATTACGCCTTGCAAATTTTAACTGCGCACTTAAAGGGGAAGGAAACCTAGTCGGCGCAAACCCACCACCCCCCCTCCCGTGTGTTGCCCACCCTCCCTCCTCCCCCCTGGCCTACGCGTCCCGCTGGGCAAATGCCCCTAACTTGTTACTTACCCTTCTGCGCAGGTCCAGTCCAGGGAGTTCACCGACGACATCTTCTTCCACGCGATCTTCCTGCTTGGAACGGCGCATGCGCAGTAGGATCATTTCGCCGGTACGATCTACTGCGCATGCGCGGGACTTTTGGCGCATGCGCAGTAGATCCGTACCGGCGAAATGATCCTACTGCGCATGTGCCAAAACGCCGTTTACAGCAGGAAGAAGATCGCGTGGAAGAAGATGTCATCGGTGAACTCCCTGGACTGGACCTGCGCAGAAGGGTAAGTAACAAGTTAGGGGCATTTGCCCAGCAGGACGGGTAGGCCAGGGGGGAGGAGGGAGGGTGGGCAACAAACGGGAGGGGGGGTGGGGGGGTTTGCGCTGACTAGGTTTCCTTCCCCTTTAAGAAGTGCTTGAGGGTGTTGTAATCTTTTGGAGCAAACATAACGACTTTTTCAGTCGTATAAAATTCGCAAATGGTCTTCCACTGTCGGAAGTGGTCGCTAAACAGTTTCCCGGTTCGCAATAGCTATATTAAATTTGCGCAAATTTGTTTGCGCAAAGCCATAACTTTTTGCATTGCGAATAGTTTTCCATTATCGACTTTTGCTATTCATGTGATAGGATGAGTCTTATTAGGACCACTAGTGCAGAGTGCACCATACAATTTTGGATGCAGTATACTATGTTTTTAACCACAATGCAGCATTTTCTCCAAATTTCAGCGTCATTGTGGCCCAGCACAGGGACTGATTCACTAAAGGGCCATTTGTCGTCAGTGAACACTTCGCGCCACTTTACCAGGTGAAAATTCGGTACCACTAGGCTAATTCACTAAAATGCGAGGTTGTGTCCTGGATGCCAAACGCTGGTGATTTTAAGATAGCGTTACTTTGCAGTGTGAGTATTTCAAAGTGAAATGACGCCATTGATCGCTTCTGCCATTAGTCCCCTTACGCTTAGGTCAATTTGAATAGGGCGGGTATATTAAAGTCATATAGACGTCTTTATTAGAGATGTTGGTGCAAATCCTTGAAGTGGCCACTTATTATAACAAATGTCCAAGACAAAACAGATCATATAATACCCTACACATAAGCCCACCCTAAAATGAATGTTCCATGCCCCTCAAATGTCTGGGGAAAAATGTTAAGCCAAAAAAGTTTAATAAAAAAAAAAAAGGACAAGTCGCCAGCGTTTTTACAACTTTAATACATGGGTATGATGTCACTGATATAAGATTGAGGAAGATGCAGCTTTGTTTTAGCAGTTTGCTTGGTCTGAGGTGGTGAATTCCAGTGGCGTAACTTCGGATTGCAGGGCCCCCCTGCAAAAAAATTTTCAGGGCCCCCTCTGCAGAAAATAGTGGGAGAATTTCTTTAAAGAAAGTAAAAATGGGCCTGCACAGGGACGTTCCATTCTGATAAAGACAAATGCTTACTTTCTGCTTATTTAAATAATGAAAGAAAAGGCCATGCCTTCTTGTGTGCACAGAACATTCCTTTGCAGCATACTTGCTATCCCTATCCCAGGTTTAAGGTTGGAATATCTAGACGCTACCATGGTGTCTAGCATACAGGGGGAACGTGATGAGGTGCCAGACTATCATCATCAATCACTGTGTGCGCTCTTAAATAAAAAAAAACTTTGTGCGGTACAAAACGTTATCTCATGTAACACGCTGCACACAGTGATTGATGATGATACTCTAGCACCGATCGCATCAGAGAGTCTCCTGCTTTTGAACTTCCGGTGTGGGGGCAGGAAGTGGTACAAAAACTCACTGATTGTCATCGCAAATGTCCTGAAATGGTCCATGCCTGTTGCGCATATTACCGAGGAAGCAGGCCCTGCCGGGCCCCCTGTACCCCCGGGCCCCCCCCGCGACTGCGGGGTCTGCTTCCTCGGTAGTTACGCCACTGGCGAAGTCAACTCTGACGAAAGAGGTAACGTTAGTAAAATTGCATTTTACTGAATTTGCGGAGTAAAAACGTAAAAATTCACCTGGCAAAGAGTGTGAACGAACGTTAGCAACGGTCTCGTTCCCTAGCGAATTGTCGCCTACACCTGTTAGTAAGTTGGCGATGTCCCTGCGGATGGGACTTCTGGTCGGAATGTCCCTAGCGTTAGCCACTTCGTCTTTCAGTAAATCTGCCCCACAGTGTCTTTTAGTAAATCTGCCCCACAGTGGTGTAACTAGCTATACAGCAGACCCCACAGTTGTGGGGGGCACAATCAGCAGGGGGGCCCAGACCATGGGGTCTTTGCAACGTCTTTGCTCCCCTCTCCTCAGCCCCTTTCTAAACTTTGATGCAGTGGCGCGGCCTGTTAGGTGCATTGCAAGCAAGTCAGGGGGAGCCAGGGGAGAAGGGACTGTTTGCATTGGACCCTTCACTTCTTTGCAGGGGGCCTGGACTGTCCAAGTTATGCTGCTGGTTGCGTCCAATGAGCCTTAATAAAAAAAAATTGCAGAGTTATCTTCATAATAATATAATTTCCAGCACCCAGTGTTAATATGATGTTTCCGCATTATTCACTGGGCGCAGGTCTACTTTGGCTGGTGACGAGGCCCAGAGAGGAAACCCAGGAACCAGCAGCTTAAAGGTGTCAGGAGCTCCCGTGTTCTCCAGCATCAATAATTGCTCTTGTACATCACTGGGAACGAAGCAGGGCAGACACAATAACTATTGGACTTGTAACTCTATTTTGGGCTATATTTGGCCAATAAGGGTTAATGTCCAGCTATAGAGTAGAGCAAGGTTTATACTTGACTCTAACAATTAATGCAAGAACTTCGCTAATTGGAATTAACAAAGGTGAATTGGTCATAGGCCAGTAGGCCAATAACTGAAATATGTTAATTAAGTAACTAGATACATGGATATCTTCCCAGCAACTAGGGAGATAAGAAACTGGAAGGACTTAAAGCCATAGGGACATAATAAACCTATGGGACCCCAAAGACTCAAAAAACATTAATGAAGGGTGTCAAGGTGTGCAACTATGGTTGTGCTTGTATTTGAACCCTGCAGTGAGTAAGAATATTAATGGGCGAATTTATTCGCCAGGCGCAAATTCGCGCGATTTGCCTCTGGCGTCCGTTTCGCAAATTTTTCACCGTTTCGGGAGTTTCGGGGGAAATTCGTGAAATTTTCGGTGAAGCAATACACCACAAATTCGCCCATCACTAAGTAAGATGTTAAGATAATATGCTGAAAGAGGGTTCTAAGCTAAGGGCCACAGTGGGGGTGCTCAATAAAAACATTCCTACCCAGTCATCTATGGGCATTGCTTCAACAAAATTGGTTCTCATTTTTTATTATTTTTTATTCAGCAGCTCTCTCTTTGGAATTTTAGCCGTCTGGTTGCTAGGGTCCAAATTACCCTAGCAACGTGCATTGATTTGAATAAGGGACTGGAATATGAATAGGAGAGGGGCTGAATAGAAAGATGAGTAATAAAAAGTAGCAGTAACAATACATTTGTAGCCTTACAGAGAATTAGTTTTTTTAGATGGGGTGAGTGACCCCCCTATTTGAAAGCTGGAAAGAGTCACAAGAAAAAGGCAAATAATTCAAAAACTAAAGAAAAAAGGAATGCCAGTTGAAAAGGATTAGCCATTCTACAACATACTAAAAGTGAACAACCCCTTTAGGAGTCCCTGAACCACCAGATTATTGCAATTCCATCAGTAAGTCCCTGAGAACACAGACGTCTAATTCTTCTGTTCACTTATGGTTTATTTATGTTGGCACAATTCAGCGTACGGTGCCAGATGCATTGGGGCTTCATGAATAAAATAGTACCTATCTTCCTACCATCACATATAATGGCTCCAGGGAGAAGGACAGGGTCGGACTGGGGGGGTCAGGGTCCACCGAGACTGACACACCAGGGCCACGTCCCCACCCCCCCACCAGTAGAAGGGCCCCTGCTACCCCAGTCGCCAGGCTCCCTTTGTCGCCCCCCCCCCACGGCACATACCTGCTTAGTGCGTATCGCGCCTTTTTCACACGATTGTGAGGGGGAGGGGAGGACAGTAGCGCCGCCTATGTCTACCGGGTCTGGGCAGGCAGGGCCCATGAGGGCTGGGGCCCACCGTGTTTTTTCCTGGTGTCCCGCCGCCCCAGTCCGACGCTGGAGAAGCAAATGGCTGGGTATATGTTGCATCAACGCAGAGCCGGAAAACCGTTGCCACAAAGAGCAGATGATTGTTTTGCTGAAAAATAGCGTTCTGGGCAGAGCACCATGTGCCGCCCTCAGGCCTGGAAGGGCCACCAAGGCCCGTGCCTAGGGGTGCAGGTTTTTAGGGGTGGCATGCTGCCCAACTACACCCACAATTTTACATTTCCTGTGCTCCAATCTCCATTGCTCTGGTCCCGATGATGAAAAATTGAGTGAATAAAAGGGAGGGTACGTGGGCGACAAACTACAGCAGGCCTAGGGGTGCCCGCTATGTAAATCTGGCCCTGGCCGCCCCTCCCGTGGTGAGAGACACCTTAGTAGCATTCAGTCTGGCAAAAATGCTTGTGCACCTGGTGCGATTAGGCACATACAAAAGGAAGAGGAGAATTGTGGGGGAAAAATACACCTTGTTGCCCTTTTGTAATGTTGACTTTCTAACAGGGAATCACAATGGGACAATGCCAGTAACTCATTAGCACAGCAGTGACATCGGCCATATCTTATCAAATATTAAATGGAA